>NC_052636.1:21877342-21982771 GCF_016161935.1 Mauremys reevesii | reverse complement strand
AGCACTTTATTCAGGTAATTCAGTGTCTGAAATTCAAGATCTGATGGTTAGTTTGAAAATCAGGGCTCTTGGTCCTATTCCCAACTCTACACTGACTGGCTGTGTGACTTTGTGACAACTCAATTCTCCTTTCAGCCTCAGCTTCTCCTCTTCAAGTAGGGATAATAATGATCCGCTCCTACCTACTTCACAGTGCATGGAGGCAGGGTCGGCCTCTAGGTTTTTTGCTGCCCTAAGAAAAAATTTTGGCTGCCCTATGCCAGCCCTGGGCTCCCCTCACACCCTCCTGCTGCCCGGAGCCCTGGGCTCCCCTGCACCTGCACCTGCTGCTGCCGCAGCCCTGGGGCCTCCCCACACCTGCATCCCCTGCCACCCCACCCCTGGGCTGCCCCCGCAACCCACACCCCTGCCATTCCAGCCCTGGGCTCCCCTACATCCTGTGCTGCCCCAGATCTGCCTCCCTTCCCCTCACACCAATGCTCCCTAACCCACACAACCCCTGCTGCCTCAGGCCTGGGTGCTCCCGCCACCTGTACCTCCTCCTTCCACCCCAGCCCTGGGTCACTGGTAACTCGCCTCCCAGGATGGGTCATTCAGCAGGAATTTTGGATGTGCACAGAACACAGACAGGATTGGTTCCCATATAGTTACAGAACTGCAGTAAAATGGAACAATTTTCAGCATGTGTGACTGGAGGATATCTGATGCATATTATAAGACTGTCCTCCATAAATGAGGAAAAGTTGAGGTGCCTTTATTATTCTTTGTTCCACTCCTTCTTCTTCTGGGAATTTGCCAATGCAATATCACTGTCTTCCTTTCAAACAAACAAACTAGAAAAAATGGCAATGGCTGCTGAAAATAGCAATTCCAGTCCTAATAACCCCTGGGAAGCATTTCTTGCTCAATTTTATCCTACTTTTGTACAGCAAATAACAGTGGATCAGGATATTTGCCCAAATTGAGCTTGAGCACTCCTGAATTTTGAGGTGTTCAGATCTGGAAGGCAGGTGCTAGATCTCTCTTCTGAACATTAGCTAAATCTGGGAAAGGAAAAGTCAGACTCCTCTGCTTCCATGACTCAGAAGGGGAAATCCTCCTACATGCCTGGTACTGTATCTAGATGTAAGTGGGGGAATGGTCCTGCTATTGTGGGGAACTTTCTGGCTTCTGCACTACCCCGGTGAAGTGGGCTGGCAAAAGGATCTGAGTCCTCACTCCCACTTCCTTACCCAGAGGCCTCCCTGCTCCTTGAGGACTCCCTTCCACCTCCTGTCTGGCAGAGTCCTCATAACCCCAACAAGCCTGGGCCCAGTGGTTCCTGGGGACTTGACTCCCAACCCTGCTGTGGTCACCCAGGACAGGGCTAGTGTCCTCTCTTTGCACTGCGCACCTCCCTGACCCACTGATCACATCATTCTCATACAATTCTAAAGCAAATACAAGTTATTTAATTAACAATAAAAATTTAAAAAAATAAGAAAATGGGAAAGGTTAAAGGAAAAACACATCACCCCTGCCTCTGTGGCAGGGACCATCACAAAAGTGTCTCTGGACATCAGGCACTTTACAGTCTGTTCCTTGCAGGTCCCAGGCCGCCTCCTCAGGCCCTGGCTGTGCTGCAGTGGACGCCTGCAGGTTGACACTTGCTCTGGCGGTGTGGCCACACACTCAGGCTCTGGGTGGCAGGACCTCTCCCCAGCATCACCCCGCCCTGTCAGGGTTACGATCCCCTCCAGGTTTGGCCTGCAGGGCCTCTTGGCTGAGGCGTCTCCCTGTGCTGGGCCCACTGCCCAGGTCCCCTCGCCTCCCCAGCTGCTCACCGCACCCAGCTCCGGACTGCTCCAGCTCCGCTCTGCCTCAGCACGGCTGCTGCTGCTGCTCTGCCTTCAGCTCCTGGGCTGCTTGTCTGGCCTCTCTGGCTCCAGTTGTTACAGCTCTGCTCCCAGGGCAGGGCTGCTCTCTCTGGGCTGTGCTCTGGCTTTGGGGCTGCAGCTCTGCTACCATCAGCTCAGCTTGGGTCCCTGCTCTCTCCTTAGCTCGGCCCCACTCCATGTGACTCAGACAATTCCAGCTCACAGGGAGGACGGGACCCCCCTGGCCTCCTGACTCCTTGAATAGCCTGCCCGCCCTGTCAATCAGGCTGACCTGGAGCATTGGCCTCTCCACATTGTTCCTGGGGACTGTCAGTCTCAGGCTCCTGATGTCCCATCGACCCTCCCCTTTAGTGCTGGGAGCTAGCAACCAAACACCCCCACTGAATGTTAGTAAGGGGGCAACAGTCCCCTTACATAAAGCATCTAAATCCCCTGGGCACAGCTCGCCAGGGCACAGCTTGGGAGCTACACTGGGAATAGATCCTGCAGGAAATCCCTTCCCCCCTCTGCTAGCTTGAGTTTTGTTACAGCCCTGGAAATAATCCCGCTGCCTGCACGTGTTCCGCAGAGAACAGAGGAGCAAATTCTCTCCCTGTTCCCCCTTCCACAGCCATTAAAGGAAGGAATAAACCCCCAGCAGCGCCCTGCCCCACAGAGTCCCCCTGTGTAAGGAGAGATGTGCAGTGACTAGGGCTCCAGCTCAGCATCACCAGGTTTATATAACTTTTGGTGATGCCCCAGAACTGGTCCAAGTCTTGTCTGTCCTTCCTCACCGCCCCCAAAGCTGTGGGAGGAGTTTGGGTACTTGAGGTGCAGGCTCTGGGCTGGGCTGGGGGCTGGGGGGCTGGGGAGGCCGGGGGTGGACCCTGGGAGGGAGTTTGGATGTGGGCTCTGGGCTGGGGCAGGGAGTTGGGGGGCAGTGGTGGGTTCTGGGAGGGAGTTTGGGTGTGGGCGGGGTGTGGGATCTGGGCTGTGGCAGAGGGTTGGGGTGTGGCACCTATTTTGGGCAGCTCCCGAAAGTGACCCACACCCCCATCTGGCAGCAACACCTACATGGAGGAGGCCCAGGGGGCGTGGGTCTCCTGGCACCACTGCCCACTGGCACCACCCTTGCAGCTCCCATTGCCGCAGTTCCAATGGCAGAGTTGGCACTTGGGGTGGGGCCAGCGTGCGAGAGACACACCCCACGGGGGCCGCAGGGATGTGCCAGATGCTTCTGGGAGTGGTGCGCCGTGCGGAGCGAGGGTGGGCAGGAATCCACTTTAGTCCCGCTGTGCTTCCGGTAGTGGTGGCAGGAGCCCCCAGGCCCTTTCAAATCGCCCGGGGCCAGCTGCTCAGGCTTTCTGACTTCTTGATGGGGAAGCAAAGGGAAGGCACATGTGCCCCTCATGAGCAGTTCTGGGGAGTCTTTTTGGGGCTCCTGGAGTAGGCAGCAGAGAGGTGCAGCCCCACCACCAAGTCTGTTTCACTGGAGGAGAGTGGGGCTGCAGGTGATCTCCCACCTCCATGTATCCAGCAGCCTGTGCTCCCCCCTGCAATTCTGGAGCCTCCAAATTTATATATTGACAAATAAAATTTGCAGAATATTAAAAGATTGTGCACAGAATTTTTTTGGTGCAGAATCTCATCAGGAGTGAGACTGACTCATTGAACCTCCTTGGATTGTCACTGCTTGGTGAACCACTCAGCCACCACACCAATGCACAGAGCGTGCAAGCCCCACTGCTATGTGGGGCTGGGGCTGGGTCAGGTCATACACATTCAGTCTGTGCGCTCCCCGCTACAAACCACTGCTGATTTCCCAGTTAGGACATTAGCTGTTACCGATAAGGTTTGTCTGTGTTTTTTTTTTTAATCTCATTGTTAGGTGTAAGAAGTATAAACTGTTCAATATGTTCAATTAGTTGGTTAATAAGATGTTTATGAAGTAAATCACTGGCTTTAAAATAAGATCCAATCTGGAGCATATGAACTATTGACCCCTGGACTCCATCTCTGAGAGGGGACTTGTTTAGCATCAGGGGACAGGCTCAAACCAGTCCAAACCGGTTTTTCCCGCCAAAACCAGCCCTCAGTGTTCCATCTCCTCAGCACTTTTCCCGCCACAGAAGTGATATAAGGACGTGCTCAGGGCCTGCACGGGGCCGTCCCCCCCAGCGACGGCCCCTCCACGGTCGGGTCTTCCCAGCGCTCCCGAGCCGGAGAGTGACGAGCCCCCTGGGTCCCGCCGTGAGACTGAGGAACAGGAGGCCTGTCACCCCCATTCCTGCCGTCCTGCATCCCTGGTGTCCAGCCTCCCACGGAGCCCCCCGGGGAGTGAGAGACCCCGGGGGCACTGGGGCTGGGCAGGAAAGTGACTCTGCCCCAGGAACCTGGGAGAAGCCTCAGAGCTGCCTCAGCCCCAGTGGGATTTGGGGGCAGAGACTGGGGCCTGGCGGGGGGGATCCCCTGTGGTGTGGGGGAGATGGGGGTGTCAGGCAGGAGGAGAAGCCGGAGTTGTGGGGAGGGAAGGTCAGTGGGACGTGGGGGTTGAACTGTCTCTGGGCAGCCAGAGAATTCCCGGGGGGGGGGAGTGGCGGGCGGGGGGGGGGTTAATTGGATCCTGTCCCTGTTTGTGCCACTTGCCTCTCGCCCCCGATACAAATTCTCTCTAGTTCTGCCCCTTTTCTCTCTCAGTGTCTCACATGGGCTATAAAATCTGGGGCGATTTCCCCCTTTCCTCCAATGAGCAGCTCTCCCGTCCCCCCCCGATTTCCCCCGGTCTCCCCCTGGGTCGCAAACGTCAGGTTAAAATCTTCTCTAGTGAGGAGCATTTTCCCACCCGTTTCATCTGCAGCGATTTGTCCTTGTGTAGGTGGGAAATTGTTGCCCTGAGTCATTCCCCAGCACATGGCTGCCCCTGGAGTGGGGGTGGGATGGCTCAGTGGTTTGAGCACTGGCCTGCTAAACCCAGGGCTGGGAGCTGACTCCTTGAGGGGGCCATTTGGGGATTTAGTTGGGGATTGGTCCTGCTTTGAGCAGGGGATTGGACTAGACACCTCCTGAGGTCCTGATATTCTAGGAGATGCCGGGTCTCTGCTAGGGCAGGGAAGGGCAGCGCACGTGTCCCCCGTGGGGACTGCCCAGACCCCAGTTTCCCAATCCCAATTGTTGCCCCCTAACTACCAACACAGTTACCCCCAACCATCAGTTGCCAGTCACCCGCCCGTCCCCCACTGCTGCCCCCTTCCTTTATCCAGGGACCTTTCAGCTCCCCCTCCCCCTCCCTTTTAATCAGCTCCTCAAAGGGCTCCCTGCTGCCCATGGGAATGGTGGGGGAACCATTACTTTGTGTTTATGTATTGGACAGTCGTATAAAATCCAGTCCAACAGTCCTGCTTTTCCACTAGTTCGTTAACAACAGTATAAAATCCCCTCAGATCTTGGTGTTTTTCTCTCATGTTATCAAATACGCAGTTTGTGACACATTTTCTTTGCAAATCTCAAAGATTCATATAAAATAACCTAAACGTTTGCCCCACTTCTCTCTAGTTGTCTATTTCTAATTGAATATGCCCTGAGATTTCCCCCTGTCTCTCTAATTATAAAATACCAAGAAAATCTCAGATTTACACCTTTTCTTAGATTCTTGAACCTGGATATAAAATGTTTGCAAATGTTGCCCATTTCCTATTTATTCATTTATCAAATATTGATGTGAAACACTCAGATTTTGCCTGCTATGAACTGATATAAAATCCCTCTGATTTTCCACTTTCCTCTCTCTAATTTGCAAAATGGATCCAAAATCTCTCAGATTTCCACCCTTTCTCTTTCATTTCTGAACGTTGCTCTCAAAGCTCATGTTTTGCCTTTTCTGTCATTATCAAATGTCAGTTAAAAATCATCTCGGGTTTGGGGCTGTTCCCCATGTTTCTAAATCCCAGCAACTTCTTCCTTCGAGGGAACCTGTTGCCCTGAGTTCTTCTCCATCCTGGAGGTCACAGGGGGTTAAATTGCCCAGAGATCATCTTTCCCGACTCCTTTGTGAATCATTTGGTCCCTCCTTTATCTCTGTTAAAATGTTTGCCGAAGAAAGAGACCAGCCAGATATTTAATACACTTCAAAGCCAGAGGTCTCCCCCTGTTTGGGGATCAGTGGTTCCCAGCTGATAACAGGAGAGTTGTCTGGACTCTTTTCTTTTCTCCAGCTGGCACGGGATGAGGAGGTCACTCTGAGTGCAGTGTGAGTTGAGAAGTATCCCAAACCCCATGGCAAATGGCCTCTGTGAGGGGTTGATTCCGCAGTGCTAAGATGCAGCCACCTCTGGGGTAGATCCATGGTGGCCATTATTTGCTAGTGACAGGCATGGACATTTCTTACCTATTTTGTCCCTCCAGGCCTTCCATACTCCTGTTCAACAGACATCCCCAGGGCTCCCTCTGCCTGTGTGACTGGCCAGCAGGGCGGTGGTCACTTTCTGTCCACTTATCAAATACTGTGAGGTAACAGTGTTGCAGGGTGGGGGTGGGGCTTTGTGGGAGATAGCAGCTGAAGGGGATTGTGGTGGGGCGAGGCCTCTGGGTGGCTGGGCAGGGGGTACCCTAGTGAGGTTGGTGGGTTCTAGAGATTTGGGGTTTCAGGGGTGGGTGTGATGTGCCCAGCCCTGAGGCTGTGGGTCCTGAAGGTGGGTATCGCTAGGGCCTATTGGCTGCAGAACAGCCGGGTGGGCGTCTCTTGGGAGGCGGGACGGGGTTAGAGGAGCCTGGTGCTGTGCCAGGGCTCTGTCTGGGCTTCCCGGCTGGCTCCTGGGATCGTTGCCATGCCCAGTGCACAGCGTGTGTGGGAGAATCCCGGCGCTAGGCCAGGGGTGCCAGGAAGCAGAGTGAGGTCCTGCTGGGTGGAGGAGGGGGTCCCAGGCAAATGGCAGGGCAGATCCTGCTGGGGGGGGGAGTCCTAGGCAGGCAGTGAGGGACTGAGTTCCCAGTGGGGGTCCCTTTTGGGGGGTCTCTGGCTGTTGGGATCTCTTGGTGGGGAACCCTTTGGGATTCCCAACCTGGCAATGAAGGTCTGGTGGGGTTCTCTGGCCGGTGGGGCTCTGAGGGGTATCTGGTCCCTGGCCAGGGCCTCTGGGGCTGGGTCCCAGGAGTATCTGGGGGTGGCTGGCTGGGGCTCTGGGGGCTGCTCCTGACCTTTCTTCTTCTCCCTGATTAGCTTATGCCAGAATCCTGGCTCCAAGCACTGCCCGACACTCCCCGGCCAGGCCCAATCACCGTGATAACTTTCTAGCCACTTATCAGACACTGTGAGGTGAAATCACAGATTTTTCCTCTTCTCCTCTTGAAAACTGCAGGAACTTCCAGTTCCATGGTCCTAGATTGTCCAGTCCATTGTCCTAGATCTGGGGTGAGGGAGGTGGGAGGGGATCAGCACTGCCGCACAATGGTCCCTTCCACAGCGTTCTGGACTCATTCTTTCTGAACTCTGGTTTCATTGAGACCATTGTTAATCCAGAGTCACTGTATGGAAAGACAAGGAGTGACTCTGGATGGACAGTGGGGCAAATGTGATCAGCAATTCTCCCTGTGAGGAGGGGCTCTCATTAGCTGCTCTCCCCAGAGAGCTAAAGGAGGGAAGCTGCTCAAACGCTCTATCCCTCTCTGCTCAGGATACTGGGGTTCAGCTTCCTGGGTCAGACGCTGCAGCCTCCATTGTGATCTGGGAGACCAGGCGTAGCAGCTGCTGCTCCCCCAGCGGGGTTCTGTGCTGGGAAGTGACCTTAATTAAAGCTGCTTCTCTGCCTGGCCCAGGGGATGACTTTCTCCAGCTGGTCCTAGCCCCCTAGGGCAGCCCTGGGCCCTGTTAATACTAAATTCTGAGCCAGAGTCTCCAGGTAACTGAAGACCTCAGGCAAGAAAGTGACTCTGCACAAACAGCCCCTCCTCGTTTCTCCTCCCAGTAGCAATTGCCAGGAGAAAATCCAGCCATGGGAGAGCAAAGCCCCCAGGAATGGGACTGTCCCAGCCAGAGGGGCAGGGAGAGAGGACGGGAAGGAGAGACTGAAAGGGGCAGTGGTAGAAATGAGGGGGAGAGATTTCCAGCTATCTAGTCCACCCAGACACATGTATTGCTGCATCCCTGGGCAGAACCACCTTCCAGTGGACAAAACAAGGATCAGACAGAGGAAAAGCCAGTTCCTGACTCCATATTCCCCCTGCTGGGGTGTGGCTGCCGTGGGGTCAGTGTCCGAGGGAATCCCCCACAGTGACTCCTTTGGTTCTGCTCTTTTCTAGCCTTGTGTTCAGAGACTTTGTTAGGGGGTGAGGGGAGGGAGAAGGGAGGTTAAAAATGTGTCTGGGCTTAGCCTGGCAGGAGGGGCCAGGTCAACATTGTAATAAACAGACTGAGCATTTCCCAGCATGGCAGAATCTAGGGTGTCTGTCTGCAGGGAAGGGGCCTGGGGAAATTCTGATGTGAAATTAACTAAAACCAGTTCTGAAACGCCCACAACTGCCCTTCTCCCCCAGACAGGCTGCAGAATGACGTCCATGTTTTGCTCCAGCTCATCCCAGCCTGGCGTGGGACAGAGAAGAGAAATGGCTGCAGTGGAGCCAACTCAGGTAGAGATTATCGGGGGGTTGCTGGTGGGTTCCTGCTGGAGGAGAGGGAGAGCAAATACACCGGAGATGGGAAGGTTTGCACAGTCTGGTTTGGAGGTTGGAGCGGGGCAGGAAATTCACAGCGTGGGGAAAGGAGGAGGCCAGGGTGTGGCAAACCTGCTGGGAGTTATTTAATAAGTGGCCTAGATTCTAGGAACAGACCCAGGAGGTTTGGAGGTGGAAATGCCCTAATTTGTGAAGAAAGAAAATAGCCCACCTCCATGGAGCTAGTTAAACTGACCAGACTCCCAGTGCTGGAGCCTGAGCTCACTAACCAGCGGCTGCTGTGAGATATGAAAGGGGCACCCATGAGTCAGGCTTATTGAGCTGCCTCTTCCTTCATATCTCGCTCCTCACAATGAGGAGGTTATTGGGCTTCCTACCAGGGAGTTTTCCTGAACCCTGCTAGGGCTCCATCTCCTGAATCAGTCGGTGGCTAGTAGGTGTGTGATGGATCTGCTGGGAGAGACAAGGGGCTCTCTCTTCGTCCCCTCACCCTGGTGTTTGCTGGATACGCTGAGCGGGGTGGGGGTGGGACTCTGTTGACTGCGATCCACCCAGAGCTTTCATTTGATTCGCTCCTCTCTGCCACAAATGGTGGGGCTGTGAGTGGGGAAAGAGGTCCTGAGTGTGGGACTCTTGCTCTTTCAGGGGCCGGTGACCTTCGAGGAGGTGGCTGTGCATTTCACCAGGGAAGAGTGGGCTCTGCTGGACTCCGCTCAGAGAGCCCTCTACTGGGATGTCATGCAGGAGAACTATGAGAATGTGACCTCGCTGGGTAAGGGTTCCTGTTCCCTCTGTTCTTTCAAATGATACCTCACAAGCCATACTGTGTACAAAATTGATCATAATTTTCTAGAAGAGTGAACACAGGGGTGTAGACAGATACAGTGTCTGTGTGTGTGTGTGTGTGTGTGTGTTCCCAGCAGATATGTGGGTATTTCAATCCCTCACAAGCATAGTGTTTGGCATCTTCAAGGACCTGGGGAACTGGTCCTGGGAATTCACTGGTTTACCAAGTGTGACACTGTATGGAATTATGAGACATTTTGGTATTAATAATAAAATAATAATATAATCTGATAAAATTGCAATGAATCGTGCTAGATATGCCATGTAAGGTGTCAGTGAAAATGTTATGATTTGCCAAGTATGATAATTTTGTTTCTATGTTTGTATCACCTTTGTATTGTGAGTTATAGATATGTAGGGTATATCTGTATTTCCAGACTTGTGCAATGTTTCTGGGTGACACCCCAGATATATTGGCATCAGCACTGCCCCTGTTTGATGGCCCATTGAGAGTCATCAGCTGTACAATGAGCCCATGGAAAGGACCAAGGGATACACCTATTGAGTCAGCAAGACATGCCGGGTATGCCTGTGTAATGAGAACTTCAAGGCTTTTCCATGCCACATGCTGTGAATCTTGTATTTGGGACACAGGAAGTACAGGCCACATGGCAAAAGGAATGTAAAGGGCAGCTGCATCATCTCCATTTTGTCTTCATTCCCCCTTCCTACCTCTGGAGCAACTCCTCTACAAACTGAACCCTGGAACAAAGGACTGAATGACTCATCCAAGCTATGGATGTGTTCCAGACGGACTTTCAAGCCAGCAACTCACCAATACTGCTAAGAACCTGATATATCCATTTTGGAATGTATCTGACTGCTTTCCCATTTAACTTCTTTCTGTCTTTCTTTCATTTAAACCTTTAGTTTAGATGCTAAAGGATTGGCTGGAAGGATGGAATTTTGGGTAATATCCAAACCTATACTGACCTGGTGATGTGGGTGACCCTTTGGGGTCAGAGGAACACTTTGTTTATGTGAGCAGAGTTTTTAAATAACCTCTCACTGTACTGGACCTCGCTGCTGATTAGGAGTCAGAGATCCGGGATTCAATAATGGGGGCTGTGTGATTTCTTTTTTCAGCTTCTCGATAACCCAGTTGGTGACTGGTCAGTGAGTTTAACTTCAGTGTTAACCAGCAGTTCTGGGAGCATCTGCTCTCCCTTTTCAGCCTGCCCTAACTTTGGCATTTTCAGTGAGAACTGCCCCTGGCCCACCAGGCCACACTAAGCACTGTAGTTAAATTAATAGAATGTTTGTTTTTTTATGACCAAGTCTTATGAAATCAACTGAACTCCTTTGTTTTCTTTCATCTGAGCAGGGTTTCTAGTTTTCCAGCGTGATGTGATCTCCCAGCTGGAACAAGGGGAAGAGCCATGGGTCCCAGACCTCCAGGGTGCAGAGGAAAGAGAGATCCCGAGAACTCCTGCACAGGTGAGGAAACATTAAACCACCTCAGAATCTGTAAGTGCCTGAAGGAAACATCTGGAATGCCCAACAAAGCCCTTGGGAGGTCTCTCAGTTCATTATTGTCCCTAGCAGGGGTCGTATCCTCAGGGTAACTATAGCTCATGGCTTCCTATAGATCCTAGCAGACACCAGGCAGTAGCTTCCTCCCTTCCCCCTGCGTATTTGGATGGGATGTGAAGGCTGAATTGATCCCCTCCTCTCTTATTTGGGGAAGAGTTTGGGGAGTTCAGCTCCTGATTTTTATTTGACCTGTCTTCAGCATTTGTTTTTGTTTGGTCTTCCCCTTTCCATCCCTGTCTGAGGTTTCTGTCTCTATCGCAGCAGGTAATGCAATGGCATGTGAGAAAGAGGAGCAGAATTCTCAGCCTGAAAATGTTGAGCCAGTGGGTAAAAACAGAACATTATCTCAAAGATCGAAAAGGAATGTGTCCAGGAGTCATGAGCAGGGAAAATCCTGGGAGATTCAGCACAGACCAAAAACAGATCAAGGAAACCAGCCAGGGAAGAAAGTGGATAAATTTATTACCTGTTGGGGAACTCAGAAGGTCCTCATAGAAACCACAACACAGCAGGATATCCTCAGCCGAAAGAGAAAAAATACATGCAGGGAGCGTGGAAAAACCTTCTCTCACAGCTCAGCCCTTTCTGTACATCAGAGAATCCACACAGGGGAAAAGCCCTATGAATGCAGTGAGTGTGGGAAAAGCTTCACTCAAAGATCAGCCCTTTCTGTACATCAGAGAATCCACACAGGGGAAAGGCCCTTTGAATGCCATGAGTGTGGGAAAAGCTTCACTAGCAGCTCAGACCTTTCTAAACATCAGAGAATCCACACAGGGGAAAAGCCCTATGAATGCAGTGAGTGTGGGAAAAGCTTCACTCAAAGATCAGCCCTTTCTAAACATCAGAGAATCCACACAGGGGAAAGGCCCTTTGAATGCCGTGAGTGTGGGAAAAGCTTCACTAGCAGCTCAGACCTTTGTAGACATCAGAGAATCCACACAGGGGACAGGCCCTATGAATGCACTGAGTGCGGGAAAACCTTCAATCGCAGTTCGCACCTTATTAGGCATCAAACAATCCACGGAGGAGAGAGGCCCTATGAATGCCGTGAGTGTGGAAAATGCTTCACTAGCAGCTCAAACCTTAGATTTAATTTACCCTGGTTCCTCAACTGTTGCTACAGCTCTAGTACCCATCAATCCAAAGACTGAGAGAAATGTAGAGTTCCAACCATTGTCCTTTTAGTATCTTATTGTTCCTCTCTCTGTTTTTTGTGCTGGCCTTTCTATTCTATCATTTTCTGCCTTTGTTTAGTGGTAACAGTTGGTTTCCATCACTCACGTTTATTTGTTTAAATCTCTATCCGTTGTTAAATAAAATTTTTTGCTTGTTCGATAACTGTACTCAGGTGGTGTGTGAGATACAGTAGCAATGGTCCACAGTAAAACTAGTAACCTGGGATACTTGGGGAAGAGAGGATCTGGGATTTCACCGAGTATCTGGTGATCTGGGCTGGACCCCAGAGGGGGACACATTGAAGGAACTCAAGGGTTAAGGTGGCTGCTGTAGCTCAGAGGCGGGTCCTTGAGTTCCAGCAGGCTGGTGAGTTTGGTCACTAACATCCAGCTGCCAAATGCAAAACTCCTCTTCCTTGTGGCAGGTGGCAACAAGGAGACTCACAGCCCTCAGCACCCTGAGAGGGTCACAATGTGTCTCTATGTTGATCCACCTGTCAAATTCACACAGGGAAAGCGCCCGATAGCACAAAACTCTGCCCTATGAAATCATGGAACATGTGCTCTTCGCTCTGTGAAAGCATGTAAAGAATCCAAGCGCTGGAGGACAGGGTTTGGGTCCAGAGTGACCTAGACAAATTGGAGGATTGGGCCAAAAGAAATCTGAGGAGGTTCAACAGGAGAAGTGCAGAGTCCTGCACTTAGGAGGGAAGAATCCCAGGCACTGCCACAGACTGGGGACTGACTGAGTGAGGGGGGTTTCATAGCAGCCTTCAACTACCTGAAAGAGCAGCAGTGTGGGCTTTCTCCTGGCCACTTTTGCTGGGCTGGGCAGGCGTCCTGGAGGCCTTTCTAGAAGAGAATTGGGAACTGAGTTAGGAAAACCAATGTGAAAACCAGAACCTCAGGTTTAGACTCATTTATTTATAATATTAAATCTTCAATTCTAGTGTCACAATCAATACAATTGCTTCAGCCTGATAGTTGCCCAAAGAGAAACTTAACATCTCTCCAAGGGGAGTGGAGAGAAAACACTTTTCAGAGTCCAAGAGAGACAAGGCGGGTGAGGGTAAGAGCTTGCAGAGGACCAACCTCTGTTGGTGAAAGAGACAAGCTGTGGAGCTAACCCAGCACCCTTCTTCAGTTCTGTGTAGCCTGGAAGGTCGTCTCCTCCATAACCAGCCGTTAGAACATAAGAACAGCCACACTGAGTCAGACCAGTTCATCTCACCCACTCTCCCGAAAGTGGCCAATGCCCGGCGCCCCAGAGGACCCCTGGGACCAACATGGATACAACACCACCACAAACAAGGTTAAAAGTCAATGCACAGGGAAGAAGGATCTTGTGTTTCATTCCTTATGTCCTAGTCCCATCATGTGGCCATTTCCTTTTCTTCCTTTCTGTTAAAAGCTTTGGTGTTTTGCACAGAAACATTATTTCCCCAGGAGAGACCCAGGAGTGGGGGCTGCATTCCTGTACCAAACAGTCACTGGAAGGGGGCAGACAAAGGCCTTTAGGACGAGGCGTCCGTCACTGTCAAAAGATCATCTCCCTCCTGCAGGTCACTGGCAGCCTGAATTTGTTCCTTATCCTCCCAGAGTCTGGGGGCTGGAATCAGCACTACCCAGCCCCTCCGTACGTAGCAGGAACAAACACAAACCTGGTCTTTAAAACAAGCTGTCCCCTTCCTTCTCAGGAAAGATTTTTCTATGATTGAAGTTGAGCTTCAGTTCCGCTCTCCTAGGGCTGGGGCTGGTGTGGGGCCAGCTCCCAATGAGCTCTGTTTTCACCATTGCCCCCTTTCAGTCACTCTGGGATGGTAACTCTGCTCTCAGCTGTCAGGCAGCTTCCAGCCCATCCACCCTGCTCACTAACTCTGTGGTCATGTGTCACTCCCTCTGCCAGCACTCACAGCTTGCAGAAAAACTACTCCTGCCAGCTGCATTGGTGGTATAGTGGTGTGTGTAGGTGCTTTCCAAGCAGTTGATCTGGGTTTGGTTCCCAGCCAATGCAATAATGGCTTTTCTCTTTTGTTGTTTCCTCATCTGGAAGTGGTTTAATTTCAGTCACATTGTGTTACAATCACATTATCTATAGAATGAGACAATAAATGCGTCAAAGTCCAGCAGGTCATGCAGGTGCTGTGGTATGGCCCCTTTCTGAGGGCCTGGAACACCCATTGCACATCTTCCTCTCTCCACTGTTGAAGAGCAGAGCTAATTTTGATTCCCTTAGGAGTCCATCTAGAGGCTGCTAAGCTGAATTCATGTTGGCCCAGTAGCCAGCACTGGGGCTCCCCTACTAAGAGCTAAAATCACTAAAAGAGCTGAACTTACTGAGCTGAGATCACTGAGTGCTGTATTAACTAGTGGGGGAGCCTGAAGATCTCTCGCTAAGCGGCTGGCAGAGTTGAGCAGTTGGCAGCGTGTTGGAGCAGCCCATGGAACAGAGCGGAGTGGAGCAGTTTGCGGGGATGGCTGGAGCGGCTCACGGGTCGGCTGGAGGAGCGGCACAGCTGGTGGAGTGGAGCTGGTTGGGGTGAAGGCTGCAGCAGAACTCCACGGAGAGGTGGAGCAGTTGGCCCTGGCCCACGTAAGGTGCCCCTTAACACCCTGTGTGTGTCTCCCCACTCCATCTCCACCCGTGCTGGGGGGTAAAACTCTGCAGATAATCTTTTGAACTCGGGGGTGACACTGACCAGAGACTTTCGGGTTGTTGGACTTTGGGGTGATTGGACTTAAGACCCTAAGGGGGAAAGGACATTGCCAAACATACTTGGAGATGGGTTTTTGTTGCTTATGGTTTGTGTTATAATCCTATTTGTGGTGTTTCTCCAATGTGATGCCGCATTGTTTCCCTCCTTTATTAAAAGGATTTTGCTACACTCAGATGCCGTGCTTGCGAGAGGGGAAGTATTGCCTCCTAGAGGCACCCGGGGGGTGGTATGTAATTGTCCCAGGTCACTGGGTGGGGGCTCGAGCCGGTTTTGCATTGTGTTGTTGAAACGGAACCCCTGGATACTGAACCCAGCCCTTGATGCTGCCAACTCAGAGGGGCAGAAGGGTTACATTTATATTAAACACCTACTATACATAATAAAATAAATCTGACAGAAACAAAACCTAGGAAAAGTTTATTCTTTCTGCGTCTTATTTAAAGTTTTACAGTAATCTCTTGCTTCAGAATGCCTCAGGAGTCACCCATACTGTTTGCAATAGGATTCAGCATGTGGCTTGGCAGCTGACTCTTTACTGATTCCTGAACAGCTGGTAGCTCAATATTAATCTGAGATAGATCCTATATGCAGAAGCACAACTCTGTATATATAGGGAGGGGGGGATTATTGACCTTTGTGTATATGTAATAGTTTTTGGTGTTTGTAAGACAAGGTATAATAAAGAACTGTGGAAAAGTTCCTGTTTGGTGTGAGAGATGTTACCTATACCTAAATGCACTCCTTCCCACTCCCAGCCCTATGCATGCTGGCTTGGGAATATCACTACTGTAGTGTCAGCTTTTAAGAGAGCTTCACATGCAGAGCCGTCACTAGGGATTTTTGCACACAAGGCAAGGAACAGAGGCAGCATGTCTGGCTCTTCCCTATTGGAGGGAAGGATCCACCAACGAATTTCTGCAAAAGAGTCGTATGTGCCGCCCCTCTCCATTGATCACAACCAGTGGCAATTCGGCAACGGGTCCCCCAGTCCCTCTCAGAGGGAAGGACTTGCTGCCGAATTGCCGCTGAAGGAGAGACTTTCTGAGCCCCTCCCTTTCCGTGCCCGAGGCAAGTGCCTCACTCACCTTGCCCTCGTTACGGCAATGTTCACATGCACCACGTCTAGTATTACGGTAAGTTAAAACAAGCTACAGTACATTGGGACATTAATGCTCTATTACAGTGTTTGCATTAGCATATTAAAAGCTATAGCACTGAACAGACGAGTTAGGGCCGGCTTTAGAAAGTTTGGGGCCCACCCAATTCAAACATTTTCGGCAGGGCCCCAGCAGGGATGACTTAAAAAAAGAAAAAAAAAGGTTAAAGAAAAAGCCTTTCCTTTCTTAGCAACCGGTTCCCTATAAAAAGTTCTGATGTAAGGGATGTGCCAGAGTATGTATTTTTGGTACCAATAGGGTTACCATATGTCCATATTTAAAAATTCCTCCCGGACAGCAATTTAAGAACCAAAAAGTCTGACATGTCTGGGAAAATGCGGCTGTATGTTAAACCTACCTACAGTTATTTTTTAAAAAGATGGGACGGAACTAGAAATGAGCTCCATTTCACATGTGTGGGTCCCCGCCACTCCCTGGGAGTGTGCTAGGGTGACCACATGTCCCAATTTTATAGAGACAGTCCCAATTTTGGGGTGATTTTCTTATATAGGATCCTAGTAACCTCCACTCCCTCCTTTATTAAAAGGATTTTGCTACATTCGGACTCTGTGCTTGTGAGTGGGGAAGTATTGCCTCCTAGAGGCGCCCAGGGGGGTGGTATGTAATTGTCCCAGGTCACTGGGTGGGGGCTCGAGCCAGTTTTGCATTGTGTTATTGAAACGGAACCCCTGGATACTGAACCCAGCCCTTGATGCTGCCAACTCAGAGGGGCAGAAGGGTTACACCCCATCCGGAGTTTTCACACTTGCTGTCTGGTCACCCTAGGGTGTGCACATGTGTGGGTACCAGCTGCTCTCTTCTCCCATCATTGACGCAGGTGTGCAGGGTTACTGCCCAGGGAATTGCAGGGCACCAGGGGACATGGGGCTGGCTGCAGGCAGGACAAGGGGTGCAGCAATGGCTGGAGACTGGGGTGGGGTGGGCTGGCTGGCTTCAAGCAGGGCCATAGGGGGGTGCGGCAGGGGTTGGCTGGAGATAGGGCAGGGGGTGCGGGTACAGGGGGTACAGACCACCTGGTATGGTAAGTGCTCCTCCTCCTCCTCCTCCCACCAGGGGCTCCTGTTTCCACAGCCCTGGCCATGTACACAGCTGCCGGAGCCCTGGGAGGTGTCAGGCTCCAGTGGCTATTTAAAGGGCTGGGATGATAGAAGCAATGGGAGCCACGGACTTTTAAGTAGCCCACAGATCCCCACAGCCCTACCCCAGGGCTCCAGCAGTGTGGTTGTGGTGGCAATTTAAAGGGCCCCAGGCCCTTTAAATTGTCCCCTGAGAAGCCGGGCCACCCCGGTACAGTGCATCAACTCTTGCCAATACACCGAACCGGGGCTTGGGCACGGGACCCTCTTAGGGGCAGGGCCCGATTCAGGGGAATTGGTTGAATTGCCCTAAATCCGGCCCTGCCAGTATATCCAGGACATTACTAGCACACTTTTCCCCCACCAATACCTAGTAGTTGCACTGTCATCTCCCATAGCTACTTAAGTTGCAGCTTTATTGTTAAAACTAAATTGGGAAGAAAGACGACTGATTCAGAACTTGTTTAATGGTTACTTTCTTGCTAAAGGGTGTAGTGGGGTGTAGACTTGGAGAGATGAAGGTTTCTATGATGTAGGCAAGATCAAGTATTTTATCCAAAACCAGAATACGAATGGTGCTGGTCTTCTTGGTGTCTGACCTTGAACTATTGTCAAAAGCTTGAGGGTGACCCTTCTCCTTCCTCATATTTTGGTTGAGGATTCCATTGATAAAGGGATTGGCCTCAAATACCTGGTTGTAGGACTCTTCCACGGTGTAGTTTTCATCTTGGGTTGCCCGGTCCTAATTATATTAAAGCATGTACTTTAGTCTTTGTAATTATCTGTTATAACTCAGTAGCTTTTTATGAAGGCAGGAGTAAAATAAAAGTAGCTGCAATAGTTTCATACTTAAATAACACTGAAAATGTACATAATTTAAATCAGACTCCTAATCTTAATTTTTGCTTAATAAATAAATCCATAAGAAAACTATGTTGGGAAACTGCTATAGGGAAGTGCACTTCTCCTTTATAGGTCATAAGGGATCCTATCTGTCTGAAACTGGCTGCTATTTCTTTCTTTGATCTGCAGAATGACTGATGCTTTTCAGACATCAGTTGTGGGTACAGAAGGGTTTCATTGCACCAGCTACTGTTCTCCCTTCTTGTTGTATTGATAGTGGGTGGGTGTGTCTCACCTTTCTTTAAAATCACATATGCTAGGGACAGTCTTGTCCTCTTCTCCTCTCCTGATGTCACTGTAGATGCAGGCAGTGCAAAGTGTACTACAGTCATATAGTATCTCAAATGCAAAGCTGCATTTCAATGATCTGAGGTTTGAAGAACAATGTGGAACTCGCTGTTTTACGGGATGTCTCGATTTCATTCCTGTAGTAACATAACTGGTGATAGGAAAGCAGGGAGAGAGAGAGGTGTGTGCTCTGCAAGGCTGCTGGCAGAGAAGTGAAAATTTACATACTTCTAAATTTAATCCAGAGACTCTCAGGTTTTTCTGCAGTTTCATACCGGAGCTCTGAGCAGTCATACTGCTCTCTTACATACAACGCAACTCCCCCACCTTTTCTGCCCTGCCTGTCCTTCCTGAACAGTTTATATCCATCCATGACAGTACTCCAATCATGTGAGTTATCCCACCAAGTCTCTGTTATTCCAATTACATCATAATTCCCTGACTGTGCCAGGACTTCTAGTTCTCCCTGCTTGTTCCCCAGGCTTCTTGCATTTGTGTATAGGCACTTAAAATAACTCGCTGATTGTCCCGCTTTCTCGGTCTGAGACAGGAGTCCTCCCCTCTTGCAGTCTCCTGCTTGTGCTTCCTCCCGGTATCCCACTTCCCCACTTACCTCGGGGCTTTGGTCTCCTTCCCCCGGTGAACCTAGTTTAAAGCCCTCCCCACTAGGTTAGCCAGCCTGCTTGCAAAGATGCTCTTCCCTCTCTTCGTGAGGTGGAGCCCGTCTCTGCCTAGCAATCCTTCTTCTTGGAAGACCATCCCATTGTCAAAGAATCCAAACCCTTCTCTCCGACACCATCTGCGTAGTCATTTGTTGAAGGCTCTTACCTTCTAAACAGGGACGGCTGTTTTCTAGTAAAATCACTACAAGGGAAGGAGAAAACTCAAAAGAGGTTCCTCCTGACGCTCACGTCCGTGAACCTGAATACTCTCTCAGTCCTCAAAGAGAGACCTGGAGAAGGAGACTTGCTGAAGCAAAGCCACAGGGGTCTCTGAGGTTTCCCTGGCCCTCGCCCCTGTCCTGCCTGGCTGATGTCAGCATCTCTCTGTGAGGTCACCACCTCCCCACCACTTTTCACCAATAGTCTGAGGTCCTGAAAAAGGCCTTTGTGATGTCACTGCCACACCCCTCCCTTGCTGTGCCAATGTCCTGCCCCTGGCCAGGCACTTTGGAGGTTTGAGCTACTCCCTGTGGATCACCCCACTCAAGCTGACTAGACAGGAAAACATCAGACGCTGCTCCCAATGCTACACTCAGTTTTCAGAAATTAGTCGACTTTATGGCCAGAAGAGACCATTAGAGCATCTAATCTGACCCCCTGCATATCACAGGCCTCCTGTATGACACAAGAGCTACTTTGGGGGCAAACACATTCCAGAAAGGCATCTAGTCTTCATGAAATGACATCAGGAGATGGCGAATCCACCACTTTCCTTGGTAGCTTGTTCCTGTGGTCAATTATCCTCGCTGTTGAATATTTGTGCCTTTGTTGTAATATGAATTTGTCTCTTTTCACCTTCCAGCCATTGGGTCTTGTTAGGCCTTTCTCTGCTAGATTCAAGAGCCCTTTAATACCCAATCTTTTCTCTCCATTAATGCACTTCAACACTTCAGTGAAGTCACCTTTCAATCTTCTTTTGATAAGCTGGACAGGTTGAGCTCTTTCAATAGCTCACTAGAAGGTATTTTTCTGCAGCCCTCAGGACATTTGGTGGCTCTTTGCTGCCCCAGCTCCAGTTTCACAACATCTTTTTCAAATGAGGACACCAAAACTGGAGGTAGTATTCCAGTATCAGTCTCACTGATGCCATGTCACCTCCTGTGACGTTACTGACATAATCTGTAACTGTATAGATCACCATTGCGACCGCTGTTCTATATTTGCAGACAATATTGTAGAAAGGTTGTCGTGTAAGGGGGTCTATGGAGAGGTTCTGATTGGCTGATTATAATGATGCTATCTCTAGATGTGTATCATTTTTGTAGTTGATGTTATAAGTATTGGCTCTGTTCTGTCCATATTTCAAACTTGTGCTCTGCTTCTGGGGAACACCCCAGATAAGTTTGTGTCAGTTCTGCCTAGCCTGCTTGATGGCCCATTAAGGACCATCAGCTACACAATCGACCCACTGAGAGAAGGCAGATACGAGGTATGAAGCGCAGAGTCCGGTTCCTCCAGGGAGAGAAGGACATCTTTCTTCTTTCCTTCCTCAACAGCCCCCTTCCCTGGGGAGCCCTTTGCTGGGGTCTGGGTGGGGAACAGCCGTTTCTGAGGATTAATTTCACACCATATTTGGTGTTGATATATAGATTTTACAGCCAGACTAGATCAGTAGGTACCTCTGCTCTGACCTGATTCAGAACAGAGTCCAGAGAATTTTACCCAGTGACTCCTACATCCACCCCAAGATCTTCTGGCTGAACGAGGAGGGTTCATTCAGAAAGTCATCGTGTTTGGGTGTAAAGGTGTGAAATGATGAGGAAATTGCCCCCTCTTTCAAGTTTAAATGTTGTAACTTCTACATCTAGACAGGGGTGGCCAACCTGAGCCTGACAAGGAGCCAGAATTTCCCAGCGTAACTGCCAAACGTGCACCTTTGTATGCAACTACTGAGTCAATTGTGAGCCTCCCCATCATTGTCCTTTGCTCTTAACCCTGAGGCTATTGCCCCATCATTGGGGCCATTTCCCGCCTCTCTTTCATACAGAAGCACAATTTTCTTTGCACAGACACAGGAACAGCAAGATCTTTCTCTGTCCCTTGTGCAAAGCATGGAAACAATGGACAAGCAGGGGGCTCTGGGCACATCCAGCCCTGGCCGTGAGATGTTCCTCCTCTTTCTTTATGCTGCTGCTGCTATTTCATGGATTGTCTGGGATGGGGAAAAAGCTGAGTTCATTCCAGGTGGAGGGGAAAAGAACCCTGAAAATCTCAGGACCCAACCCTGCTACCAGGATCACTGAGGTGCTGGGAATCTGCCTGGGAAAGGGACTGTGTGAATTGTCAAGGTGGGGAATGAATAACAATCTACAACAAGATCCACCTCATTAAGCACTGACATAGGCTAATCCTGCTGGCAATAGAAGGGAAACTGGGAGCCATTCTTTGCTGTCCAGCCATGGAAATAGTGACCCAATTGCACCGCAGTGAATGTGCTGGGGAAATCTGGACTTCACAGGCGGGTGGAAATAGCAGATCCTAGAAATACCTGGCGCTTCCCACACCACTGCTGCCACCAGGGCCTCACAGCATCCCCCACCATGACCTTGCAGCAGGGGACTGCAGCACCCCCAACCCAATGCAGGGGAGATGGCTGAGTGTATCTCTGCACCCTGAGACCAGGGCACCCACTCTCTCTGCCCCACACATAGAATCTGGCCCTGCTGAAAAGTGACCCCTATGAATAAGTCACCTCCAGGAGAGCAGGATTGGTCCTCAGAGAGGGGAATGGGCTTCTCATGAAGCTTATAGGTCACTGGATGCTCTGGAAACAGGAGGGCTCTGAGTGTAACCCATAGCAAACACAACCTGCTAGGGGATGTAGCTCAGTGGTTGAGCACATGCTTTGCATATATAAGGCCCTGGGTTCAATCCCCAGCATCTCCATGAGCCTTTTTTTCACCCTGCTGCTTTGCTCATGCCCAGAGGGGATGTGGCCCACCAGTCTCCCTGCACCAGTTTCAGTCCTGCTCAGTGAGGGGCAAGTGACAATTGCATGGAAGGTCGGGGGGGGGTTCTGCTCCTAAGTCACCTCGGTACGTTTAAGATTCCCACCCACTGTGCTGCTTGGGACAATGGTAGATGAGAAGGGTGAATCCTCCAGCACTGGAGGGAAAGGTCCCATCTGCACAGCCTGAGAGGCAAGGAAACAGAGGGGCAGTCAGTGCTCAGGGAGGAGAGAGGTCAGTGATTTACTCCCAGCAGGGGACATTGTCTTTTTGAGTATCAGAGGGGTGGCTGTGTTAGTCTGGAGCTGTAAAAGGTGACAGAATCCTGTGGCGCCTTCTAGACTAACAGACGTATTGGCGCATGAGCTTTCATGGGTGAATCCCCACTTCGTCAGATGAATGGAGTGGGAATTCTGTGACTGGCTAGCCAACTACAAAAGCAGTTTCTTCTCCCTTGGTGATCACATCTCAACTGCTAGAAGAGGATCTCATCCTCCCTGATTGAACTAACCTTGTTATCTCTTGACTGGTTCTTGCCTGCATACTTATACCTGCCCCTGCAAATTTCCACTACATTCACCTGACGAAGTGGGATTCACCCACGGAAGCTTATGCTCCAATACGTCTGTTAGTCTGTAAGGTGCCACAGGACTCTGTCTTTTTGAGGCGAGTGCTGCTGGCTTGAGATGGTGCTGACGATGGATAGAAAAAAGGCTGGAGTCAATGGCAGATGGGACCACAGAAGGGGAAGGGGAATGGCAGCCCCACAGAAGGTCCTCCGTGCTCAGATGCCCCCAGTTATTGCACCCCGGCCTGTCCTAGACAGAGAAAAGACACCGAGGGACCCAGCCCCCCTACAGTGATCCCATGGACAAGAACCTAGTTAGGAGTGGGGTAAAGGTTCCCTCTGGCCAAAGGGGAGCTGAAATCCCTCCGTGTCCTGGAATTTAAGCAATGAAAGCTTCAAACCCTGCATGGGTGTGGGCTGAGGTGCATCAGCAGAAGGTTGGGCTGGACAGGGGTGGCAGGTTTGTATAATTTTTGGTGGTGCCCAGAATGGGACCAAGTCCTGCCCCACCTGCCACACACACCTGTGTAAGGCTCTGGGAAGGAGTTTGGTTGTGGGAGGGAGAGGGGTTGGGCTCTGGGAGAGTTTGGGTGCAGGGTCTGGGCTCAGTCAGGGGGTTGTGGTGAAGGAGGCAGTGTGGGGGGCAGGCTCTTGGAGGGAGTTTGGGTGCAGGTGTGGGGTCTGGGCTGGGGCAGGGGGTTGCAGGAGAGGGTGAGGGGTGCAGCATTTACCTCAGGCATCTCCCGAAAGCCCCTAAGCTGGAGGGCCGGGGGCGTCTCTGCGCACCGCTGCCCGCAGACTCCACCCCTGCAGCTCCCATTGCCACAGTTGGCAGTTGGGGCGGGGGCAGCATGTGGAGACCTCCCACCACCACCACAGTTGTTCTTCTCACAGCTGGCTGATGGGGGGCAGCAGGGGATCTCCCAAATCTGGAGGAATCTCTCTGTGCCCCACTGTTAGTTCTCCATCCTGTCTCCCCCTAACAACATGCACCACTCTCCTCCCCATTATCAGTGTTTTAGAGAGACCCCTCCCTCCCTTTATGGGATACAGACTCTGTGACAGAGACTGACTGGGGCTCCTCTCTGCATGGCCCCAGTGGGGAAGGAAAGAGACTGGGGGAGGGGGAGAAGATGGGCAGAAGGAGTCTAATGGGGCAAAGCCAGAATAGAGGAGATTTTCTTCCTGTTAAAATGTACTGGAGTCTCATCGCTGAAAAGCCACATCTTGAGTTAAGTTTGAACCAGCAGCCTTTCAATTACCAGGCAAAGGTGTGAACCACAGAGACTGATAACTGCCTGCTTCCCAAATGTTTAAAAAACATCTTCAGGGGTGCAACTGGTTAGTGCAGAGGGGCTATCTGTTGGGGTTATGAGTTCAAGCTTTCTCTCAAGCCCTTGTTTCTCTTACCTGTGTGGTTTGTTTTGCCTAATTCATACACAAAGTGCTATACTAGAAAAAGGAGAGTAAGTTCTAAAATGTAGAGGTGGGTGCATACTTTAGAAACATCGCCCCTGTGCTGCCATTAGTTCCAGTAGACTGTTCACTGGAAGGGCAAATTGATTTCTTTGCTGCTGAGAAAGATGCCAGGACAGGTCTGTGGGCACCAGATCTCTCTGCTTCTTCCAGCTCCTTCCCTGCCCCAGTCACTGCTGTAGGAGGGTCCTATATGCACTGAGCCTAAACATTTTCCTGGGCCTTCTTAGCATAGTTGGCAGCATGTCAGTCTCATACTCAGTAGGTCCTGAGCTCACACCTCAGAAAAGACAATGGTTTTCTGCTCCCTGCTTCAGATTTTCTAAAGGAAATCAGAGAAAAGAAGCTATAGGAGAGTGGTTCCTAGACACTCTAACACACACAGATTTTTCTAAGGCATTAACTTTTCCTTCTCTGTGGAGTTTGTATTCTCCATAGAGCAAAATAAAACAAAACATGCAAGTCTAAGACTAATACAGTATGAAACTCACTACAGATAAAATCTCACCCTCAGAGATCTTCCAACATGCTTTTTGCAGACTAGACTTATTTCTTGTCTGGGCCCAATCTTTGCACCTGGTATAGTCCTTGTTCCAGCTCAGGTGGTAGCTAGGGATTTCTCATGACTGCAGCCACCTTTCTTCTGTTCCACCCTTATACAGCTTTGGTACAAGGCAGGAATCTTTTGTCTCGCTCCTGGGGAAAAGCCCCAGGTTTAAGATGGATTCCTGTACCAGGTGACATGGTCACATGCCCTGTGAGACCCCAAGCCTTCATTGTTCCTGGCCTGACTCACAGATGGTGCAGGACAGAGCCATCTCCAGTCAATTGTCCTGGTTAATGGGAGCCATCAAGAGTCCAAACCACTGTTAATGGCCCACACTTTGCATCATTACAACAGGACCTCAGAGTTATAGCTCATATTTCTAGCTTCAGATACAGGAATGATCGGTTCATACAAATAGGCTGAACACACACAGTAGATAATAAGTTTTGTAATGATACTGCACAAGAGACCTTTTGCATGAAGCATGTTCCAGTTACATTATATTCACACTCATTAGCATATTTTCATAAAATCATCAACATCAAAGCAGGGAAAGGGTTTTACTATGCACCTGGGAGCAGTTGAGTTTCATGTGCAGGCTCTGCTATGAATTCCTCCAGGTTTCCATAAGCACACAGGGCCCTTAGCGGGTACTCGACACAGGAATGGCCCAGATACAATGAAGTGATGGGAATTGCATTTTCCTTTTTAATTTTTGAATTTCCAATGACATTTCTGTTTGTGATTTCGTTTTGCTTCGTATAACTGTGTTTTCTCAGGGACTTGATATTTACCAGGCTAACTAACAGCTAATAACAGGAGACTTCCAAGCAGGGCGTGGGCGAGCGGAAAAGAACTGTAAGAGATGCTGGTTTTCAACCTTGTGTTAGATAAGAATAGAATGCAGATTGTAGCAGAAATTGCTGAGAGAAGTAAGCTATCAGAAAGGAATATGTACAAACAAAATGCAGTTGTTGCTCCTCAGTGTATGTCGCAAAAGGTATAAATGCTTGCCTTAATTGTTTATCTAACCGAGACCTACCTTGGAAGGGGAAACTCTGCCTGTCTGTACTCTCCCGAATAACTGCAGTTGCTCGAAATAAACGGCATAATATAATAACATTTAACATCCCTGTGGTGGGAAGAACATCTCAACAGCCCAACGCTGTGGCATTTAATTTCAAAAAGGGGAACTATACAAAAATGAGGGGGTTAGTTAAACAGAAATTAAAAGGTACAGTGACTAAAGTGAAATTCCTGAAAGCTGCATGGACACTTTAACGACACCATAATAGAGGCCCAACTTAAATGTATACCCCAATTTAAGAAACACAGTAAAAGAACTAAAAAACAGCCACCGGGGCTTAACAACCATGTAACAGAAGCAGTGAGAGACAAAAAGACTTCCTTTAAAAAGTGGAAGTCAAATCCTAGAAAGGAGCATAAACATTGCAAAATTGTAGGTGACAAATCTGAGGAACTGTCACAGACTGAAGTGTCACTAGAGGAGGTTTTGGAATTAATTGATAAACTCAACATTAACAAGTCACCGGGGCCAGATGGCATTCACCCAAGAGTTCTGAAAGAACTCAAATGTGAAGTTGCGGAACTATTAACCAAGGTTTGTAACCTGTCCTTTAAATCGGCTTCGGTACCCAATGACTGGAAGTTAGCTAATGTAACGCCAATATTTAAAAAGGGCTCTAGGGGTGATCCTGGCAATTACAGACCGGTAAGTCTAACGTCGGTACCGGGCAAATTAATTGAAACAATAGTAAAGAATAAAATTGTCAGACACATAGAAAAACATAAACTCTTGAGCAATAGTCAACATGGTTTCTGTAAAGGGAAATCGTGTCTTACTAATCTATTAGAGTTCTTTGAAGGGGTCAACAAACATGTGCATAAGGGGGATCCAGTGGACATAGTGTACTTAGATTTCCAGAAAGCCTTTGACAAGGTCCCTCACCAAAGGCTCTTACGTAAATTAAGCTGTCATGGGATAAAAGGAAAGGTCCTTTCATGGATTGAGAACTGGTTAAAGGACAGGGAACAAAGGGTAGGAATTAATGGTAAATTCTCAGAATGGAGAGGGGTAACTAGTGGTGTTCCCCAAGGGTCAGTCCTAGGACTAATCCTATTCAATTTATTCATAAATGATCTGGAGAAAGGGGTAAACAGTGAGGTGGCAAAGTTTGCAGATGATACTAAACTGCTCAAGATAGTTAAGACCAAAGCAGATTGTGAAGAACTTCAAAAAGATCTCACAAAACTAAGTGATTGGGCAACAAAATGGCAAATGAAATTTAATGTGGATAAATGTAAAGTAATGCACATTGGAAAAAATAACCCCAACTATACATACAACATGATGGGGGCTAATTTAGCTACAACGAGTCAGGAAAAAGATCTTGGCGTTATCGTGGATAGTTCTCTGAAGTTGTCCACGCAGTGTGCAGAGGCGGTCAGAAAAGCAAACAGGATGTTAGGAGTCATTAAAAAGGGGATAGAGAATAAGACTGAGAATATATTATTGCCCTTATATAAATCCATGGTACACCCACATCTCAAATACTGTGTACAGATGTGGTCTCCTCACCTCAAAAAAGATATTCTAGCACTAGAAAAGGTTCAGAAAAGAGCAACTAAAATGATTAGGGGTTTAGAGAGGGTCCCATATGACGAAAGATTAAAGAAGCTAGGACTCTTCAGTTTGGAAAAGAGAAGACTAAGGGTGGACATGATAGAGGTATATAAAATCATGAATGATGTTGAGAAAGTGGATAAGGAAAAGTTATTTACTTATTCCCATAATACAAGAACTAGGGGTCACCAAATGAAATTAATAGGCAGCAGGTTTAAAACAAATAAAAGGAAGTTCTTCTTCACGCAGCACACAGTCAACTTGTGGAATTCCTTGCCTGAGGAGGTTGTGAAGGCTAGGACTATAACAATGTTTAAAAGGGAACTGGATAAATTCATGGTGGCTAAGTCCATAAATGGCTATTAGCTAGGATGGGTAAGAATGGTGTCCCTAGCCTCTGTTCATTAGAGGATGGAGATGGATGGCAGGAGAGAGATCACTTGATCATTGCCTGTTAGGTTCACTCCCTCAGGGGCACCTGGCATTGGCCACTGTCAGTAGACAGATACTGGGCTAGATGGACCTTTGGTCTGACCCGGTACGGCCTTTCTTATGTTCTTTCTTCCTGCTTTCCTATCACCAGTTCTGTTACTACAGGAATGAAATCTAGACATCCTTTAAAAAGGACAGTTACCTGTTCTGTAACTGGTGTTCTTTGAGATGTGTTGCTCCGGCCTATTCCACAGTAGGTGTGCGTGCACGCCACGTGCACCGGTGCCGGAAGTTTTTAGAGCACTGCTGCGACCCCTGGAGTGGCGCCGCTATAGCGCTATAAGGGGAGCTGCGCACTCCCCCCACCCTCAGTTCCTTCTTGGCAGACAACTCCGACAGAGAGGAAGGAGGCTGGGATGTGGACTAGACAAGAGCAACACATCTCGAAGGACGCCAGTTACGGAACAGGTAACTGACCTTTCTTCTTCGAGTGACTGCTCCTGTGTATTCCACAGTAGGTGACTCCAAGCTATATCCGATGGAGGGTTATCAGGACGGAGTACCACCCTACCAAACCCGGCATCATCCTGTGCTTGGGAGACGATCACATAGTGCGAGGAAAAAGTGTGGACAGATGACCATGTGGCAGCCCTACATACCGGTAGTTGTGCTCAACAGGAAAAGTGGCTTCAGCTCCTATACAAATAACTGGTTGCAAAAAACAAAACAAAAATTAAATTAAAAAACCAAACCAAAAAAAATAAACAAAAAAACCCCACCCAGAAAAGGTCCTATCACACATCCATCAGCATTTTAGATTTTGACATCTCCTGCCTGATGTGACATCTTTGCCTTGCAAACAAGAGACCTGGGGATCTCTGTGGCTGTTACCCTCTAACTGGGTAAAAGGTTACACATCTTGTCTCGAGTAATTTTCCTCTTAACAGAAGATTCATTTTAAAATTTGTCACAATAAAATTCCATTTTAAATAGAAATAATTAGTCTATACTGGGTCTCTATTCTCGTACAGCCTATTTCTCTCACATATTCCCCCACTCTAATTCCTTTGGAGTGAGGTTTTAATTTCAGGATTAGTCACCATTTCCGATATAGTAGGAGGACGGAGGGAGAAAACTAGAAGAAAACCTGAATTATGTTGTAACTCTGAAAGTTATCACTTAATCAGCCTCTTATGTTACACTAATTAACTTCATGTTTAATTTCATTGTCGCTGGTAACAACTTATTCAAAGATTACAAAATATAAACCTATAGGGCAGTTTTCTCTTAATTCCCAGTTCCATCCAGTCAGCTTTGTGTGAAGTCACATTCTACAATAACCGAGGAGCCTTCCATTTCTGTGAATTCATTTCTCCCTGGGACTTCTCCCATGAGTGTGGGTGGAAGGCGTCTCACGCTATGTGGGAAGGCTGCATTATGAGAAAAATCACCTGTGCTCTATTTTCACACTTTCTAATCTTTCAGAGTAGCAGGAGGTGGAGAAGTGATAAAAATGCGTAAGACTAAGTAGCAAATCTAAGAGACCAAACCACAGACTCTGGACTCAGCACTCATGTATCCTGCAGTCTGAACTTGGAATTTGATACATTTCCTCATTAGGTACAATCATCTCCCCAGCATGGAAGAGCTTCTTGTCCAACAAGGCAGCCAGATTGGGACCCGTAGGCATGGAATGGCTCTGAAGGAATCAGCTGTTTTTCTCTGTGCTTCATGAGACTTTGGATCCAAATGGTAAAAGACAGTTGTGCCCAATTTAATCATGGCATCTTTTAGGAGTGTGATCAATGCCACTTAACTAGGAGCAGCGTTCTAAAAGTAGTTTACCTCAGCCACAGGTCACCATAACTTCCATCTCTGGGGCAAAAATCAACCACTAGTTCTTGTCAAATCTTTTACCTTACTTGGAATAATTTCACACTTCTCTGGCATAAAATTCTTCACCACACACACAATATATCAGTAGCAATAGTGAGGTATAACTTCCCCAAATATACCCTTTTAGTTCTTTAATCTCATGGCACAGATTTAAAATAGGGATTAAATTCAGGTGCATTTTAGAATCTCTGTAAGACACCAAATATCAGGTATGTATTAAAAGTAGGTATCTTTCTGCAGCTATATCACATTCAACACAAATTTCATTTTCTACACATTTGCAGCATCTCCCAAGGTATAGGGATTGCATTTCCCAAATAATAGGCAACATGCACCTGATTAGGAAGGAGATAACTTCAGGAGTGAGCTCCTGCAGGGCCTGGGCCACAACTGCTTTCAGAGTCCAATGCATGGGTATTTTGCTTAGTTCCAAAGCACTTACTAGGGAATCCTCTTCTCAGCCCTTCAGAGAAAATATTGACCTACCCTACCCAATTGAACAACGGGGGGTTGGGATGGTGATGGGGAATAAGGGAATCCCTCTGACTTACCCTATCTTCTTCTGTTGTTATAAAGGGTGAAATGACATTTTCCCCTGTTCCTGCTCTTTGTTATAGTTCAATATATTTTAAGTGAGGAAAATGGTAGTAAAAATATCTGCTCCCCAGCACAACCTGAAGCAACATCAGAGCAACTGGGAATGAAACAATTGGTTCCCCAAGGGAGAACTCGATGACTAACAATTGCTGTGAAATGGGGGAACAGTATAACCGTGATGCTCAGGGTTTGTTTAGACTAGGAAAAGTGATGGAGTTTAGGTCACGTCAAGGGGGAAGCTAATGCCAATCCCTGCACCTGGCTGCATGTGCTCTACAACTATACTTGTCTTTTTACCCCAAGATCACTAACTTGAGCAGCCAACGCCATGTACAGCCCTAGTGGATGTCAGGCACAGGTAGTTTTTGCCTCAGTGTAGCTTGTTGGGATCAAACCTCTCTCCCAGGTGGACCTGATGAACATTCTGGGCTGGAGGGCCTTCTAGGATGAGAAAACGGGCTCTGTGGATATGTGGAATGTGGTGGAGGTGATATATCTTGACTTTAGCAAAGTTTTTGCTACAGTCTCCCACAGTATTCTTACCAGCAAGTTAAAAAAGTATGGATTGGATGAATGGACTATAAGGAGGATAGAAAGCTGGCTACATTGTTGGGCTCAATGGGTAGTGATCAATGGCTTGATGTCAAGTTGGCAGCAGGTATTAAGTGGAGTGCCCCAGGGGTCGGTCCTGGTGCCGGTTATGTTCAACATCTTTATTAATGATCTGGATGATGGGATTAATTGCACCCTCAGCAAGTTTGCAGATGACACTAAGATGGGGGGAAGAGGTATTTACCCTGGAGGGCAGGGATAGGGTCCAGAGTGACCTAGACAAATTAGAGGATTGGGTCAAAAGAACTCTAATGAGGTTCAACAAGGACAAGTGCAGAGTCCTACACTTAGGAAGGAAGAATCCCATGCACCGCTAAAGGCTAGGGACTGACTGGCTAAGCGGCAGTTCTGCAGAAAAGAACCTGGGAATTACATTGGATGAGAAGCTGGATGAGAATCAGCTTCTCATCCAATGTAGGGAGGAGGGATAGCTCAGTGGTTTGAGCATTGGCCTGCTAAACCCAGGATTGTGAGTTCAATCCTTGATGGGGCCACTTAGGGATCTGAGGCAAAAACTGGTCCTGCTAGTGAAGGCAGGGGGCTGGACTTGGTGACCTTTCAAGGTCCCTTCCAGTTCTAGTAGATTGGTATATCTCCAATTATTACCTTTTAGTACCAGTGTGCCCTCATTGCCAAGGAGGCCAATTGCATATCGGGCTGTATTAGTAGGAGCATTTCCAGCAGATCAAGGGAAGTGATTATTTCTGTCTATTCAGCTCTGGTGAGGCCACACCTGGAGTATTGCATCCAGTTTGGGTCCTCCCACTACAGAAGGGATGTGGACAAATTGGAGAGAGTCCAGCGGAGGGCAACAAAAATGATTAGGGGGCTGGGGCACATGACTTTCGAAGAGAGGCTGAGGGAACGGGGGTTATTTATTCTGCAGAAAACAACAGCGATGGGGGGATTTGATAGCAGCCTTCAACTACCTGAAGGGGGGTTCCAAAGAGGATGGAGCTTGGTTGTTCTCAGTGGTCGCAGACGACAGAACAAGAGGCAATGGTCTCAAGTTGCAGTGGGGGAGGTCTAGGTTGGATATTAGGAAACACTATTTCACTAGGAGGGTGGTGAAGCACTGGAATGGGTTACCTAGGGAGGTGGTGGAATTTCCATACTTTGAGGTTTCCAAGGCACAGCTTGGCAAAGCCTTGGCTGGGATGATTGAATTAGTATGGGTCCTGCTTTGAGCAGGGGATTGGACTAGATGACCTCCTGAGGTCTCCTCCAACCCTAATATTCTATGAGTCTATAACACACACTCCTGTGACTCCAAAGGAAAGCAGTTGATAGAAAAGATCACAGGACTGACCCCAAAGAAGGGTGAGCTGCAAAAGGCAGAAGCAGGCAACTCATCTGGGGGAGCCGAGAGACCACAGTGAAGACGATGCAAAGATCACTATGTGGGAATTAGCAAATGTGATTTTTTTTAAAATCTTTTGGCCAGCCCTAGTCAAGGCATTTATTACAGTTCTCTCTCATGTGGATTGTCTGATGTCTAATAAGGTTTGAGCTCCGATTGAAGCATTTCCCACACTCAGAGCACGTGTAGGGTTTCTCTCCTGTGTGGATTCTTCGATGGGTGATAAGCTGTGAGCTCCGATTGAAGCGTTTCCCACACTCGGAGCATCCATAAGGTTTCTCACCTGTGTGGATTGTCTGATGTGTGGTAAGGTGTGAGCGCTGATTGAAGCTTTTCCCACACTCATGGCATGTGTAGGGCGTCTCTCCTGTGTGGATTCGCTGGTGTGAGATGAGGGCTGAACTATCAGTGAAGCATTTCCCGCACTCAGAGCATCCATAAGGTTTCTCCCCAGTGTGGATTCTTCTATGTGTGATAAGGTGTGAGTGCCGATTGAAGCGTTTCCCGCACTCAGCACATCCATAAGGTTTCTCACCTGTGTGGATTGTCTGATGCGTGATAAGGTGTGAGCTCCGACTGAAGCTTTTCCCGCACTCAGAGCACGTGTAGGGCGTCTCTCCTGTGTGGATTCTAATATGTGTGATAAGCTGTGAGTGCTGATTAAAGCTTTTCCCGCACTCAGAGCACGTGTAGGGCGTCTCTCCTGTGTGGATTCTACAATGAGTGATAAGGTGTGAGTGCCAACAAAAGCTTTTCCCGCACTCAGAGCATGTGTAGGGCCGCTCTCCTGTGTGGATTCGACGATGTGAGATGAGGGTTGAACTATCAATGAAGCATTTCCCACACTCAGAGCATCCGTAAGGTTTCTCACCCGTGTGGATTCTCCTATGTGTGATAAGGGCAGAGCTTCGATTGAAGCGTTTCCCGCACTCAGAGCATCCGTAAGGTTTCTCACCCGTGTGGATTCTCCTATGTGTGATAAGGGCGGAGTGCTGATTGAAGTGTTTCCTGCACTCAGAGCACTTGTAGCGTTTCTCTCCCCTGTGAATTCTCTGATGTGTGAAAAGGTCTGAGCTCCCATTGAAGCTTTTCCTGCACTTATGGCATGTGTAGCATGTCTCTTCCAAGTTGATTTCCTTGCGTGCAATAAGGTCTGAGTGGCTACTGAAGTTTTCCTCTGGCCCCTGCTGAGTCTTGCAGGCATTTGCTTTTTCTGGGAGTGCACAACTCCCTAAAACATTCCCTTTGGATCTTCCTTTTAACATCCCATGTGGTTCTACTTGCTCAGCATCTTCCTGCTGGGGTTCCTCCTCATTCTCATTCACCTTCCCATCACCTGATGGGAGACAGAGAGAATCCAGACATAGGTCACTCCCTGTGCCTGAAAGAAATGAAATCTCAGAGACAGGAATTGAAAAAGGAATGAACAAAACCAAATACATGTGGGGGAGATCAAACCTATCAGGAGCTGATTTTCCCCAAACCTTTCCCCAGAGGAGAGAGGAAGGGATCAGTTTTGGTCCACATCTCACCAGAACACTCCGGGGGAAGCTATATTGGTGAGAGACCTGCTGCCAGTTGTCAGTCAGTATAGGTGGGAAGCCATGAGTGACCTCTGCCTAAAGATTCCATATCTGCAAGGAACAATCCTGAACTTGGAGAGCTCACAAGGTCTTTTGTAGGGCATCCCAATTGTTTCCTGTATTCAAAGACAGTTTTTTTAGTTGGTTTAACCAATTCCTCACCTGTGTCGGCAGCTCTCAGGAGCACTTCTTTCTCAGAGCCCTGGAGGTCTGGGACCCATGGCTCTTCCCCTCGTTCTAGCTGCGAGATCACATCAGGTTTTGAAACTGGAAACCCTACTAAAGGCAAAGAAAACAAGGTGGTATTGGGCTGTTAGGAATATGATTATGTGTGGATAGTGCCCATCACCACCAGATAAAGAGAAAGATCTTAAGATGTCAAGTATCAGAGGGGTAGCCGTGTTAGTCTGGATCTGTAGCAACAAAAGAATCCTGTGGCACCTTATAGACTAACAGACGTTTTGCAGCATGAGCTTTCGTGGGTGAATACCCACTTCTTCGGATGCATCTGTTAGTCTATAAGGTGCCACAGGATTCTTTGTTGATCTTAAGATCTGGAGGTCTGGGACCCATGGCTCTTCCCCTCGTTCTAGCTGCGAGATCACATCAGGTTTTGAAACTGGAAACCCTACTAAAGGCAAAGAAAACAAGGTGGTATTGGGCTGTTAGGAATATGATTATGTGTGGATAGTGCCCATCACCACCAGATAAAGAGAAAGATCTTAAGATGTCAAGTATCAGAGGGGTAGCCGTGTTAGTCTGGATCTGTAAAAGCAACAAAGAATCCTGTGGCACCTTATAGACTAACAGACGTTTTGCAGCATGAGCTTTCGTGGGTGAATACCCACTTCTTCGGATGCATCTGTTAGTCTATAAGGTGCCACAGGATTCTTTGTTGATCTTAAGATGGTTAAAGAAAACTTAGTTTGATAGCAGCCTGTCTGGCAAGAAATCATTTATCAACAGTTCTGGTTGTGAAACTCTCATTTCGGTATTGCTTTATCTTCATGTCCCCCACTTTTCTATTGTTAATCTGTCTGGTTCTCTAATTGTTTCTGACTGCTGTAATAATTTTGCTAGGTGCAAGTTAATTAGGGTACTGGAATATAATTGGTTAGAGAATTATGTTACAATATGTTAGGATTGGTTAGTTAAATGTCAGTACTATGATTGGTTAAGGTATAGCTGAGAATATTACTACATAAACTGGTGTTAAACAGGAGGGGGAATGGAAATTGGAATCATGTTTGTTAAGGGCGAAACGGGAATAGGGAATGGGTAAGAGAGACACACGCAAGGCTCTGCAGTGTCAGAGCTTGGAAGGGTGACACAGTGTAAATGCTCTGCAGCATCAGAGCTGGGAATGGAACACCGTGGAACAGACTCTATCAGCACACAGAGATAAACCCTACTGGTGTGAAGGGCTTCGGAATATGCTTGCTTGGAAACTAACCCCAATAAACATCGTATTATCTACACTTTGGACTTCTGGTCTTTTGCTGCTTGCGGTCTGCATTACAAGAACCAGGGAAGTGGGAAGGTGATGGGAAAGCCCTCTAACAAATGGACACGATCTGATAACCTAGACGTAAGCCTTAGAGGAAGGTTTTAATACACTATGGAACGGATCAGGGATTCCCACAAGGACTGATGCGGGGGAGATGGTAAATACGCATTTAGATCCTTTTCTTCTTTTATATCTTTTCCCCATAAGGTTGAACCTCTGGCACTGTCATGGATCCATAGGATCTGTGCAATGCCCTGGCTTTTAAACAGTCCTTGGGAGGTGCCCCTTGCGTGTGCTAGACCCCCAAGGGCTCCCACTCTTCCACAAGGACAGGCCATGTAGCTTCAACACTTGAGACTGAGCCTCTGGCTTCAACACTCCTACTTCAACCTGTGAGCTCTGCCAGCAGGTCCAGCTGAACAACACTCCTGTTCAGAGACTGTTCCTCATTCATGCTTCAATGCACCTCAGCAAGTTTTTGTTGTGATACTGGGCAGACTGTTAAAATATAGCAGGGTTTATTAGTCAACTAAAACACAGCATTAGAAAGGCTTTAGATTAGGACAGAGAAGCAAAGAAGACAATATAGTTCATACTGGCCAATGCCCTTGAGGACATGCTGCTGTTAAAAACAGTTTTGTTTCCTTTCACTTTGCCTGTCCATTTGTCTTAGCTCCGGTAGAGCTCCGTGCGTCTGCTAACCCAGTTCTTCCTGCTCCCAAAAACATAACGAGTCCATGTGTGCTTCACTCAGCCAAGCGGAGATCCTCCCATGGACAGGTGAGAATTATTCCCTTGTCTCTGTCGAGTATTCCATTGATGTAGGTTGGTCCCAGCCTGTCCTTAATGACCCATTCGTATCACCCCATGACAGCTACGTGACAAATCACCTCGTGTCTCCTCTTCTTTATAATCATAGCAATACCAATCAGAAGGAAACTGAGATGTGTATTGGCATCATACAAGTATCACCAAAATTCCCATCTCTATCACACACACACTGCTCACAGCCCCTGGAGAGAAAGCAAAGCACGGGAACTGGACAATAGTCCAGTGAACACAGTGGAGGACAAGCTGCAATCCTCAAACCCTGGTCAAAAAGGAGAGGCATGTGGGTCCCTACCCATAGAGAGGGGCTGGCTAGAGGCCTGATACCTGACAGGGCATTCCTAGAGCAGACCATGGAGGAAGGTCAAAGGCTTAGCTACCCCAGAACTGTGGCACTGCAAAAGCACATTTACTCAATTTAGAATTCTATGGGTGGCATATTTTCCTCTTCAAATGAGGAAAAGGCATGAAAGCTGTAGTTATTAATGTCTCCAATAAGGATACATTAAATGCAATTTTAAAATGACTGACGGCACCAAAAAGGCACATGTCCAAAAATTATTCTGATAGGTGGGAGATAAGGCAAAAACATGGGGGCAAGGAAACTTGTCAAAACTTGTATGATGAATAAAGGTATAAAGTTATTACTACTCAGGTTCTTCAGAGACCCCATAGCTTCTAATAACTGGGTGGACAGGACTGCTTACCCAGAAAGACCACCATCTCATAGTTCTCCTGCATGACATCCCTGTAGAGGGCTCTCTGAGTGGGGTCCAGCAGAGCCCCCTCTTCCCTGGTGAAATACACAGCCACCTCCTCGAAGGTCACCGGCCCCTGAAAGAGCAAAAGTCCAACACTCAGTACCTGCTTCCCCACTATTCACGGAACAGCAGTGCCAGGGAAATGGAAGCTCCGGGAGGCACATGTTAACAGAGTCCCACCTCACCTTGCTTAGAGCAGCCAGGAGGCATCAGAGGGTAGAAAGAGAGAAACTTTGTGTCACTCAGCTGACAGACGGAGGCAGGGTTGTCACATTTATGACATACTTACTAGCCAGAGCTTGATATAGGAGATGGGGCTGTCTCTGGACCCTGCTGGTGGCTCCCTGGTAGGAATCCCACCACTCTCCAAATAAAATATATGGAAGAAAGGGGAAGTCAATAGTAAAGAATATAAGTGAGAAGGTCAGAATTGTAGAAAGTTGGCAAGGGAAGCTATCAGAAATCAATGATCAACCAATGAAAATAAGAAGGAAGTTTTTAAAAGTACAAAATTAATCCTAACAATGGTAGTGGTACATTACTAGACGGAAATGGGAGAATTATCAAAAATAATGCAGAAGAGGTAAAAGTGTTCAATAAATATTTCTCTCCTGGATTTGGAGAAAAACAGATGATGTACTCGTATCATAAGATGTTGATGACGACACTCTTTCCATTCCGACAAGAACTCATGAGGACGTTAAACAGCAGCTATTAAAAGTTAGATGTGTTTAAATCAGCAGGTCCAGATAACTTGTAGCCAAGAGTTTTAAAAGGCCTGGTAGAGGAGCATGGTGGACTGTTAATGCTGATTTTAATTAGAACTTGGAACACTGGGGAAATCCCAGAAGACAGGAATAAAGCTAATGCAGTCCCAATATTTAAAAAGTGTAAAAGAGATGACCCAGCTAATTACAAGAGTATCAGTCTGACATCGATATTGGACAAGATAATGGAGCAGCCAATACTGGATTTTACTGATAAAGAATGAAAGGAGGGTAATATAATTAATACCCATGAACAAAGGTTTAGAGAAAATAGATCCTATCAAACTAACTGGATATCCTTATTGGATGAGTTCAGAAGTTTGGTTGCAGCTAATCGTATTAATGTAATATACCTAGACTTCTGTAAGGCATATGACTTGTTTCAGCACAATATTTTGACTAAAAAACTAGAATGATACAAAATAAACACAGCATACATTAAATAGATTAAAAACTGGGATTGTAAATGGGGAACCATGGTCGACTGGATTTATTTCTAACAGGTTCCATCAAGGACTGGATCTTGGCCCTTTGTTATTTAACATTCTTATCAATGACCTAGAAGAGAATATAAATTGTCACTGATAAAGTCTGCAGTTGCCACAAATACTGGGGGTGGTAGTAACAAATGAAGTGTCAATAGATTCAGGCTCCAGCACTGGGAGTCTGGGAAGTTTTCCCAGCCCTGGCTGGAAGGTTATTTCCTGTTCCACAAAGACGGGAAGTTCCATTCCCAACTCTTGTGCCTTGAAATTAGGCCCTGACACTACACCCCACATTCAGCATAGTGGTATGATAATAATAGGATTAGGTCATAATTATGATGCATTATGTGCAAGATGTGTCATGTGCAGTGTCACTGGAAAAGTTATGAATTGCTGAATAGGATTATCCTATTTGTGGGCGCAGAGCATGTTTGTATCTGAAGTTATGAATATTGACCATGTATCTGTATTTCATAAGGTGCTTACTCTGGGTAACACCCACAACGAACCTTTCGGGTACAACAATGAAGAGGCCAGACACTGCTGATGGCTCATCAACAAAGACAATGGACCGTGGAAGAGCTTAGCCTTCCTGTGAATGTTTCAGCCAACCTATGAGTCATGGCTATTATGATTCAGCAGGGCATGCGGGAGCATATGACCAGACCACATGACACTGAACTCCATTTTGGTACCTCTATTTTTCAACAAACTGGACTGGGAACTGAGTTTGGAACAAAAGGTTCCCGCCATATGGAAAAGCTACATAAGGTGGGGTGTGATATCATCTCTTGGCCTCATTCCCCACACAAGAGAACTCCTGGAAGCACCTGAGGAACAAAGACTGAACTGGGGGAAGTGTTGGTCCCATGATAAAGGGATTTCTAGCTTGTGTATGGAAACTTGGGGGACTGCTTGTACCATCAGTCAGGGTGAGAAATTGCTAATTCAAATTCTATCCATCTAGTACGTTAGGCTTAGTTTGAGGTTTTGGTTATTTGCTAAGTAATCTGCTTTGATCTGTTTGCTACCACTTAGAATTGTTGGGACATGTTATGATTCAGTAAAGAGCAGGGAACTGCTAATGTGCAGACATGGGATTAGGGGACAAAGGCATAAGCAGGCAGGAATTCTTTGCTTAATAAATAAGCTGCCATATTTTTCCTTTCCCTGTTGCTTGTAAGAATTGATAAGGATGCAGCTGCATGAGAAATGTAGTTGCTGGAATGAATGTCCTTTGTGTGAAAGAAAGTAAAAGAAATGTTACCTCCCCCTCCCTTCCTTTCCCAGCTACATAAACAAGCCCTGGCTTATGGCCCCTTCCTCCCTCCCCTGAGAACTGCTGATTAAGGAAATTTGTAGCAACACATTAATACAAAGTACTGTATTTTCAAGGTAAAAATGTCTGTATAACATGCGTAATCCTGTGACTAACAGATAGGGATGGGTATACTAACAGTACGAGTGTTTCTATTACTTGATAAGGGTTTGGGGGGTGTTGTAATGGATGTAGGTGTGTACATACTAAGTTAGATTAAAGGAGTGTGATGTAACTAATCCAGTGCTTACTCGACAATTGGGTCGAGGGGAACAAGCATCGCAATAAAGAAGGCTGTACTCGTATCCGCTTCCGGGTCAACCTGCTCCTTTATTCTTCTAACAAAAATCACTTTATCTTTCTGCAGTTAATAAACTCATTTTACGCTTTATCTTAACCAGTGTTAAGTATTTTGAGTGAAGTGTCTGGGGAAAATCTGAGCTTGGTGTGCACAAGCTTGTTTTGCACATCTTTCCTGTATCAAGGGGAAGGCAAATTATATTAATGAGATTACATTAGAGAGCTCCCTGTGCACTATAAGACGATACAATTCTGAATTTATACTACAGCAAGCGTGCAAGGTTGGGGAGCTGGGAAATTGGCTGTTGTCTCTATCTGCCCTTGAGTGGCTCAGGTAAAGCACTCAGGTAGCTTAGTTGGGTGTATGGCGCCACCTGCTGTCGTGTTGGGTGATAACAGGGCCTGGAGAGGCTGGCTGAATCTCCAGCATAGCAGGGAGAGAAGGGCCAGCCCAGCTTCAGGGTTAGAGGGCACAGCGGTTCCCAGAACCTGCCCCCAGACTTCCCCCTGGAGGTGACAACCCATCACACCTTAGATTACACAAGTCTCAGCAAGTTTAATCACATTATGTTATTTCCTGCCTCCCACCACGTCTAGCAGCTACCACCTTCCTATGCCTTTACTGCTCCTCTCCCTCCAAGCAGAGCCCACCACCAGCTCTGTCATAATCCCTTACCTGAGCCAGCTCCATTGCAGCCATTTCCTTCCCCCTGGGAGGAGGGGATGATCTGGAGCGAAACGTGGACGTTATTCTGTAGCCTGTCAGGGTGAGAAGGGCAATGTGAGAGAACTCAGACGGGGTTTTCGTCCATTCCACAAGCCGATTTTCCCCTGCTAATGGACATTCTAGGTTCTGCCACACTATGAAGCACAGAGTGACCTTATCCCAGTACAGGCCGAGCCCCCTCCCACCAGGGTGTAACCCTCTGACACAGGGTGAAACCCGCCCAGTAGCAGAGTCTCTCTGTTACACTTATCAAGTTTGCGGATGATACCAAGCTGGGAGGGGTTGCAAGTGCTTTGGAGGATAGGATTAAAATTCAAAATGATCTGGACAAAATGGAGAAATGGTCTGAAGTAAACAGGATGAAATTCAATAAGGACAAACGCAAAGTGCACCGCTTAGGAAGGAACAATCAGTTGCACACATACAAAATGGGAAATGACTGCCTAAGAAGGAGTGCTGCGGAAAGGGATCTGGGGGTCACAGTGGATCACAAGCTAAATATGTCAACAGTGTAACGCTGTTGCAAAAAAAGAAAATATTCTGCGATATATTAGCAGGAGTACTGTAAGCAAGACACGAGAAGTCATTCTTCTGCTCTACTTCACACTAATTAGGCCACAACTGGAGTACTGTGTCCAGTTGTGGGTGCCACATTTCAGGAAAGATGTGGACATATTGGAGAAAGTCCAGAGAAGAGCAAAAAAAAAATGATCAAAGATCTAGAAAACATGACCTATGAGGGAAGATTGAAAACATTCGGTTTGTTTAGTCTGGAGAAGAGAAGACTGAGAAGGGACATGATCAGAGTTTTCAAGTACAGAAAAGGTTGTTACAAAGATGCCCGAGAAAAATTGTTCTTCTTAACCTCTGAGGATAGGAGAAGAAGCAATGGGCTTAAATTGCAGCAAGGGCGGTTTAGGATGGAGATTAGGAACATTAGCTTCCTAACTGTCAGAGTGGTTAAGCGCTGGAATAAATTGCCTAGGGAGGTTCTGGAATCTCCATCATTGGGGATTTTTAAGAGCAGGCTGGACAAACACCTGTATGGGATTGTCTACGATAATACTTAGTCCTCCCTTGAGGGCAGGGGACTGGACTAGCTACCTCTCAAGGTCCCTTCCAGTTCTATGATTCTATCAATCAAAGGCCAGAGAAGAGCAGAATCAAAGGAGTCACTCTGGGGATTCTCCCTGTCACTGTCCCCAAGGCAGCTCTCTCAGGTTTACAAAGTTGTTTGATGCACCAGCCTTTATACAGTCTCTCCTGGGAGTGCCCCTTTCAAGGGCTGGGCCTAGTTTTAGCTTTTGACAAGTGTGACCCCGGGGATTCTGAGACGGGGCCTTCTTGCCTCAGCACATCTTGTTTCTTTCTGTGGCTCCCCAGCGAGTCCAAATGAGTAGAGCTTCCCACTGCCTCAGACTAATGGCCCATCTAGCTCAGTGACCAATGCCAGGTGCTTCAGAGGGAAAGAACAGAACAGGGAATCATCAAATGATCCACCCCGTCACCCATTCCCAGCTTCTGGCAAACAGAGGCTAGAGACACCATCCCTGCCCAGCCTGCCTGTGACACTGGCAGATGAGGTGTTAGCTCTTGCAAAAGCCCGCATGTCTTCATTGAATATGAACAAACGCATCGCTGGAATCAGTCTGACTCACCTGTGTTAGTATTGTTAAAACAGGTATTAGGATTATAAAAACGTGTTTAGACTTCATTGAATGCTCATGAGTTGCTGCCTGGGATAATATCTGACTAGTTGCATTGTGAGCCTCTGTGGCTCTGTAAATCACCAGAGGAGAGAGACTTTACCTATGTGAAGTGCTGATTGGCAACAGAATCCATTGCATCCTGCCCGGCGGAAAGGTCCATCAACACCAGATGGACTATTACAGGATGTTAAAGACGACAAAAGATTGTTGTTGTGCTCTTGACTTCCCATTAGCTGAGTTTACAGTTCAGATCACGTGGCAGGAAGGGGACAAAAAAACCCATACAGAAATGTAGTGAGGCAGTGTGGCTCCCCACCTCCCCAGAGGGGGAAGAGCCCATCTGGAGGCCGGAGTGGGTGGAGCTAGGGAGTGCTGAGCCCGCCCCTAAGAGAGTCAGGCGGCGACTCAGAACTATAAAGGCCGGCCCTCAGAGCTCACTAGGAGCCCAGCCACCGGAGAGAACAGACGTCCATAGTGGAGCCCGTGACTGGGAAACCCCCGCGGCCCAAGGCGGCCACCCAGACTGGCCGGCCCGGCCCTGCGCCCGTTATCCAGAGGAGTTGCCGGGCCTGCCAATCAACCCCTGCCCCAAAGAACCCATGATCCTGGATCCCCCAGAGGCCAACACCAAGACCCAGGTAGGGCCTGAGGGGGAGTGTGGAAGTAGCCCGGGGGCAGCCGACCCCAGTCTGGCTGCAGCACTACCAGAGCCTATGTCGGTGTGTTGCGGCCAGGATCCCCACTGACTACGCAGTGGGTCTTCTGCTGCTGCTAGAGCCCCGGGCTGGGATGCAGTGGAGTGGGAGGGCCTGCGTCCCCCCTGCCACCCAACTCCTGGGTGGAAGACTCTCCCTCTCCCTGGCCTGAGGAGGCTGAGACCTACTGTTACTGCTCAGCCCTGCCTGAGTGTAGGAATGTTACACTTCTTAGGCTGAAGTGGTTCCCACACCCCCACACTCCCAATCAGGAGACTCACTGATAAAGCGCCGACCAGGTGCATACCATTGGAATACACAGGGATAAAGCACCAATCAGGGGAGGGGGCGAAGTAGTTGGATTATGTTAGCACATGCGCATAACAGAATGATTTATGTAACCATTATAATAAAAGACGTGGAAAACCCCCGCTTGGGGCGCTCCACTGGAATAGACTGACGGACTTGGCTTGATTCATTACTACATCTGGTGACCCCGACGTGATACCCCCTGCTCACCAGCTGGAACAGCCCCCGATGCATCGACCCTCGCTAAATAGCCCCATTTCGTGAGTATGGGGGGGGAATTGTCGGCTCAGCAGAAGTTTCATGCACAAGAGCTGCAAAATATTATTCAACAAACTGGCAGGCCAGTTTCCTTGGGTCAGTTAGAAAAGCTATTAATTGAAATCAATTGCCAATGTCCTTGGTACCCGGATCACGGGTCACTGTCAGTAGAAGATTGGATAAAGATAGGGGCGACACTGCACGCAGAGCCTAGAGCTGCGGTGGAGTGGCTTCTGCTTTGGCAGCGATGTACAGAGGCTCTGGATTCAATCAGAGTTGGAGCGTTATCCAGGGCTATCCTTCTCACCCCCGCGCCTTCGGCCCTCCCTCCTTACCCTCGGATCTTGCCTCCCAAGCCGCTTGAGGCGGTACCCGAATGCCATGATGCATGTCCAGGTACGGATGGCTCTTCACGGCCAAATTTTTGGCCGTCCCCTTTTCAGGCAATGATACACAGGGAGGAGATGGGAGAATTGAGCAGCGAGGGAGAATTGAGCAGCGAGGGAGAATTGAGCAGCGAGGGAGAATTGAGCAGCAAGGAAAAAGAACAGAGCTCCACAGAGATAAGGGAGCTACTGGCTGCCTTCCCAGTGACACATCGCCCTGGCAACGCAGAGGAGCTGGCTGAAGGGGAGATCACAGCCCTCCCCTATCCTGTTCTCCGAGAAGCGAGACGAGCAGTTACTGAGTCTGGATTGGAATCCACCTTTACCCGAGGCATGTTAGAAGGGACTGCAAATGGGTATAGCATGCTCCCCCAAGATTGGAAGGATTTTTGTAGGATGCCTTTAAGCCCCGCGCAGTATGTTATTTGGGATAGTGAATTTCAACAGGGGCAGGCATTGGGGGGGGGGCTATACTCCCGAGCATTTGTATGGAGCAGGACAGTTCGCCGCTATACGAGAGCAGGCAGATAATCCTGATGCCCAGTGGGAATTAATGAGGAAACTCGCTTATCGGTATCCCCCTTGAGGGACTGGCGGATACTGGAGCTGACGTTACAGTCATCTCCGCTCGGCAGTGGCCGTCCACCTGGGACAGGTTTGAAGTGCCAGCCATTTGGGGAGTGGGCAGATTGCAGGCCGCTCAACAAAGCACCCGATGGATTGCTATAACTTTGAGAGAAGGGGGAAAGGAGATTTTCCTTAAGCCCTATATCATGGATATTGCTGTATCCCTATGGGGAAGAGACTTCTTAAGCAAATTTGGATTGCATTTTACTGTTTATGACTGAGGCCAGGCTGTTAGTGCCTGGCCAAGTTTTGCTGCTTGTGTTTGGGTGTAGTTAAGCCCCCCTTTCTTTTGGCTGTTTGCCAAGTTTCAGCTGTGCAAGTGCTGTTTTTGACTGTGGTGGTTGGATTTTTTTTTTTCTTCAGCCTTTTTTAGTTAATTCATTTTGTTCACATTTTACCATCCATGACTGAGTTTACTGCCCTTTCCCTTGTATGGTTAACCAGTACCCCTGTGTGGGTGGAATAGTGGCTACTGCCCCAGGAGAAGTTTTTTGCATTGTATCACTTATGTGAGGAATAATACCAGGGGGGCCATGTGGAAGAATCCACTAGCCCCTGGCATTCGCCTGTTTTGGTTATCAAGTAAAAATTTGGTAAATGGCGAATGCTCCATGATCTTAGAGCGATTAATGCATGCATGCAACCCATGGGACCCCTGCAGTGTGGAACCCCAAATTCCAGTTTTATTCCATATGATTATTAGCTTATGATAATAGGCTTTAAAGATTGTTTTTTAATGATTTTTCCTTGTTTTAAAGATAGGGAGCTTATTTTTCCCAGGGAGGTGGTGGTGGTTTTTATTTGATTTTTTGGACCCCTGCCCCCGGGCATGATGGGGCTAATCCTCCCTCGTTCCCATGCCGGAAAATATGGCATTTAGATAGTTCCCAGGGTAATAGATAGTGATTATGTGGGAAGTAATTATGTTTAGATTTGGGCTTTTATGCCAAAATAGCAGCACCAAGGGGACTCATGGACCCAGATGGTGATTTTTTCCCTTTCCTTTTGGCCAATATATTTTGCTATTGCCTGGCCGAGTCCTGCCGTTTTCATTGCAGCTTTTCTTGGCTGTTTGCCAAGCCCTCCCTTCTGCTAAGTGGTGTCCTTGACTGAGTCAGTGTTTTGGTTTTTTTTTCTTTTGGCTTTTCAGTTAACCCATTCTGTTCTTTTCGGATCCCATTGATAGTCATGTATTTTTTCATCAAAATGCTGAATTTTTAGTGAAGCATTTTATGATTCCCCTAATTTAGGCCCAATGTATTGTTTAAATTTGTAATCATTGTGCAAGTTTTTTTTCATTGCCCCGAATTGGGTGTTAATCCCCGTGGCCTTTTATTTAATTAAATTTGGCAAATGGATGTCACACTTTATCCCCTTTTTTTTTTCCTTGGAAATATTTACATGTTACCATTGATACCTATTTTCATTATATTTGGGCCACCCCCCATTGGGGCGAATAGGCCAAACATGTAATTAATTACATTTTTGCTGCGGTGGCCGTAATGGGCCGCCCCCCCGATAAATAAAAACTAATAATGGCCCCGCCTACATTTTTTACAGATTTGCAGATTTTTGCACGCAGTGGCAAATTAACCACGTTTTTGGTATTTTGTATAATTCCACAGGTCAAGCCATTGTGGAATGAATTTATTATACATTTAAAGAGTACCTACAAAAAGCAAAATAAAACAGTGGGGGATGATGGGCCAACAATGGGAGCCAAGCAAAATTAATTAGCGATAGTATTGTTTACTTTAAATATTTTAAATATCTTTCAGAATTTTACAGTCACTGAATGACATTTAAGACGGAAACCCCGCTCCCATGCCCATCTGTCAAAAATAGGCAGAGCCCAGACCCTAATTGGTATGGCCCTGTTCCATTGAGAATCTGGGGACGGGGGCATGCCACTGTGCTTACTCCCACAGGTCCGTTGTGGGTCCCTGCCAAGAATGTGCGACCGTTGCACAATGATGTGGCATCAAAGCCTCAAGAACCCGATACCCAACTTTAATCTGACCCTAACCGAGACCTTTCCAGTGTGCCGAGCCACAAAGACGGCACCAGAGGTTACCTGGGGGCAGGTGAAATGACTGGCGCAGCAGGCTCAGCAAACGCTGGAGAATAACAAGGCCAAGCCTACCCCCGAGAATTTTACTGTTGCTATTTTTGCTTGTTTAATTGCTAATTCTTTTACCATATTGTTGTGTTGTTTTTGTGTGTCATTGGTTGGGGCCAAACCCGAATTGCATAGCCGCATGCGTTATAATATATGGGCTTGATTTGTGATTCTTGCCAATCAATCCTCCTTTTGTTTACAGCAGGCCCGAGATGCATGGCCTGTTGGGCACCTGCCTGGTCCCAGTATGTAAGGCACCAGGCGATGCTGCACATGTAACGGGGATGTTTAATTTTATAAATGCCACCGAGGTTCAATATTTTTAATGAGCCTATGGGGTCAAGCCACTTATGTGAAATTTGCAAGTGCCTTGCCCCTTTTTACCCCATGAGTAGCCAATCACCAATAGCTTAGTTGATTGGCATGTGCCTTAGCGAAAAATATTAATTATATGTCTGCCGCCTTGGCTTTGCTGAATTAAGTATAGGAGGAGCTTTGTAATGCCATATTAGATAATAGAGTGGTAATTGATTACCTGCTATTGCTTAGCCATGTGGGATGTGAGGAGGTATATGGCATGTGTTGTTTTAATCTGACAGACAATTCTAAACGGATTCATGCACACATAGATAACCTCCAAGACTTGGCACAACACATTTAGCAGGACAGGAACCCATCATGGTGGGATGACCTTTGGGCGTGGCTGCCATCCATGGGATGAGTCCAAACTGTTTTGCAATATGCTTTGATTGTTATCGCCTGCTTGATTGGTTTTTGTTGCTTTGCTCAGTGTATTCCTAATATATTAGGATGTGTTTTACACCCTGTCGGCGCAAACCCCTGCCTACATTCCAAGCCGTCATGTATGCCCATAGAATCATGAAACATGCGGACCAGGCACGGGTCGACAAAACAGAAAAGGAGGGGATGTAGGAATGTTACACTTCTTAGGCTGAAGTGGTTCCCACACCCCCAATCAGGAGACTCACTGATAAAGCGCCGGCCAGGTGCATACCATTGGAATACACAGGGATAAAGCACCAATCAGGGGAGGGGGCGAAGTAGTTGGATTATGTTAGCACATGCGCATAACAGAATGATTTATGTAACCATTATAATAAAAGACGTGGAAAACCCCCGCTTGGGGCGCTCCACTGGAATAGACTGACGGACTTGGCTTGATTCATTACTACACCTGAGGGCCTGAGCCCCTGACTCAGTGTTTGTGGCCCCGCCCTGAGCCGGGGCCGGGCTGACCAGGTTTCTGCCGGTTACAGCAAGGGCTACCGAGGGAGACCCCATGGCCGGACTAATTCCCCAGGATCAACCGTGGGTAGTGAGCCAATGTGGCTCCCCACTGCCCCGGAGGGTCGAACCCTGGCGAACCCTTGTAGAAGAAGGAACTGATTATCTGTATGCTGCTTGGACTCTGGGGGGCAAAGTTTCTAGGCAAAAGGAAGAGATCCCCAGCTGCTTAGCCTCGGTTAGTCGTAACGAAGATATAGGGCAACTCCAGCAGAGCATGGGGGCTGTGGGCATGGGTAGCAGTTCTGGAGCTGGGCCTCTGTCCCCTCCAGGTCCCATGGCAGACGGCTCTGGAAACATCAAGTGGGTCCATCACTGCATGGGAAGGTTGAGGTAGTGTCTGAAATCAGGGTGAGAATTGGAGGGGAGTCCATGCTCACGAATGGGGGATGGAATTCACCTCCCCACCCCTCTGCAGAGCTCAGCAACTAGGGATTTATCCAGTGAAGTCAATTTCACTCTGGATGATTTTGAGCCAGTCACTGAAAGATCCTTGTTCCACACTGGCCACAGGAGTTTACTAGTACTCCCTCCCCAGACTGCCGGGGGCAGCTGGGGATAATTAGTGGGTTATGGGAATTAGAAGATGAAAATTCACTAAGAACAAAGATATTTGTGTGTTTATTATTAAATCCCCAGACACCCACCAAACCCTGTGCTCCTTCTGATGAGCTATAAATATCTAAGGGACTCAGCTACTGATCCTGCAGTCAGTTCCTGCCCTTCCCCACTTTCTAAAGCAGCACATTTAAGAACAGGGCAGGGAAACATGCAAATACTTTGAACCAAATTCCAGAAGCTGCTGAGCATGGAGAAGTTAAAATAAAACCAAGGTTCCGTCTCTCCAAGGACCTGGCCCCTAGTGCAAAATAACAGACACTCCCCAGAAATCTGAAATGGACACTTCATAACTGATAATGTTATTAATCTGCTCACTTCTGGGAATTACCACTAAGAGAAACAACCCAGTGATGGTGATATCCTGAGGAAAAGATCTCGTGTGTCTTTAGATCATACCGATTTATAAGCTGGAACGATATACACTAAAATGCCTAATTCGTAGCCCTACGGCAATTGCCTGGTGTCACTACAGGGCAGAACTAAGGTTGGTGCCTTAGTTGTGAATTTCCATCCCCTAGCATATTGCAATTGCTGGTAAGTGGGTTTGACAAAATTCATTTTGTCGATTTCTTTCTTTTAATTTCAATAGATAACAATATTTATTTTAACCCTTTTTTCAGTGTTTACAATTTCTATGTTTAGAGCTGTGGGAAGTTATGGGGGTCGTCAGACAACAATTATTTAATAACAGTAACTGCTGAGATTCCAAAAGCCAAATCATAGAACTGTTCAAAGAGAAATTGTCAATGTCACACACAAAATATACAGTGTAAATATCCTTAAATCAAACTCCACTTTCTCCAGAAGCATTTCTGTATATTACCTATATAAATATTTTTTCATCTGTGTGTGTGTACAGTAAAATCAACATTTACTGCAATTTATTCATAAAAATCCAATTCTTTCAAGCGTAATTTTAAGTAATGAAGTACTTGAAGTCTTTCACTTCCTAGACTGGAATGTTTCATTTCAGGATAATTACACCCTCCCTGTGATGTATTTCACTCTCAGTACCGTAACCCCCTTGTGATATAGCTCCTGTCTGGGAGCTCTGCTGAGGCCAGTGGCATTATGATCAGGTGACACACTGACACATGAGCAGACACACATGGGGGAGGGTGGAGGATGAGGTAACATGGAGCCTACCAGAGTTGAACATGGCCCTAAGAGCAAACACTCTCTCAGCCTCTCCTCCCTCCCACAGTCAGTAATTCTGAGAAATCGCTCCCTGAAATCTAAATAGCCCCAGTATGAGAGACAGTGATTAACGCAGGTACCTTAGGGGCTGCAGCGCCAATCCCCTGCCTGGACGAGGAGGGTGAACAATTGCAGTAGAAATGGGTTAGGCTGGGAGAGGGCACAGCTGATGTGGGACTGGGAGCCAAGTTGACCAAGAGGCCAGAACTCATGGGAGGTTTAGGAGAAGAAGTCAACAGGACGGGGTAGAGGCATTTCAGTGTATTTTCCCCATTAACCATTCTGCCATGTATTTAATTTAGAAACTTTTCATTCCCATCTAAACACCTTGGAGCTAAGCTGGGTTGATGCCTTTCCACTTACAGTGGTACAGTTGTAATTAGGTGCTTAATCAGATGCTCATGCAGCACAAAGCAGTCAATAATGGGTGTGCTTCCATTCCTTAACTTGACTGTGTGCTGTGCATCGCTTTGAAAAAAAAGATGCTGTGAGGGAGTGTCAACATTTTAGGCAGTAAGAAATGGTAAGTAGGTGTCAGTTCATTTCCCAGGCATTTAGCCCTTTCGCCCTAAAACGCGCATTTGGCTCTTTGATGTTGCTTTATCCGCCCCACCAGAAAACGCTGTAGGGAACCCGGTCATTACAGCCGACCGTCACTAGGTACCATTCTACCAGCTCTTGGCCAACAGTCAAATGGTTCTGTTTGTTCATCTTTCATTCAGCTTTGCAATTCTTAGATCCCATTTAAAAACTGGAAGTGAAATAACCGAAGCAAGTTAAGACGAGAGGGATACTGGGCATAGGTGAGGGTAAAACAATAACTGGAAAGAAACTGACTATGCAAAAAGGAACATCGCAAACTATCAGAGCCCCAGACCCCCGTCCAGCTGAACCCACCCCAGCCAGGCATATCAAGCTGGGTCCCTGAAAAATCGCCCAGCCCGTCTGGCAGTGAACGCTGCGTGTTCCAGGCAGAGCTACGGTGTGTGCGTCTGCTCTGCTGACATGCTGCTTTGGTACAGAACGAGCCACGGCCACAGGGAGCAGAGACATGGACTCCTACAAAACACAATCCCACATACACATCCAATGCCGCCTCCCCTCCCCACCTCCCCACTGTCTGCCATCCCCTCCCCCACCTCCACATGGCCATTCTCAGCCTACTGCTAACAGTTCCTCCCAGCCTTCAGCGCTATAAATAAATAAAACATGGTGTTACAAAAGGTAGATCGTGCCACAGAAACCTGATGTGGATGTCAGTAAGGCTTTTGATACAGTTCCACATGGGAAACTATTTGTTAAATTGGAGACGATGGGGATTAAAATGAGAACCGAAAGGTCAAGAAAGAATTGGTTAAAGGGGAGTCTACAAGGGGGTCATATTGAAGGGTGAGTTGTCAGGCTGGAGGGAGGTTACTAGTGGAGTTCCTCAGATCAGTCTTGGGACCAATCTTACTCAACACTTTTATTAGTGATCTCGGCACAAGAAGTGGGAGTGGGACACAGAGCCGGGAGGGATTGCCAATATGGAGGAGGACAGGAAAATCATACAAGAAAATCTGCATGCCCTTGAAAGCTGGAGTAATAGAAATGGGATGAAAATTAATAGTGCACAAATTCTAGTTGTTAGTCCCCAAGTGCATAATTTTGCAATAAGCTGGGGATTTGTCAATTGGAAGTGACAGAGGAGAAGAAAGACCTGGGTGTATTGGTTGATCACAGGATAATTATGAGCTGCCAATGTGATGCAGCCATGAAATAGGTTAATGCAGTCCTAGGATACATCAGGTGAGGTATTTCCAGCAGACACATGAAAGGGTTAGTGCTGTTATACAAGGCACTGATGAGATCTCATCTGACATACACCTCTACCTTCTGCCCTTAAAGTCTGTGAGTCTATAAGCTGTGCTGTGTGTTGCACAGACACTGATGGAGATCAGGGCCCCATCGTGCAGCACATGGCAGAGAACCTGACTGAGATCAGCAGCCCCATTGTGCTGGGCACTGCACAGACAGAGAGGGACAGTCCTTGCCCCAAAGAGATCACAATCCAAGCAGACAATGGGGAGGAGGAAAACTGAGAGGGGCTGTGACTTCCCCCAGGTCACCAAGCAGGTCAGGGACGGAGCCAGGAACAGACCCCGGTAACTCCAGAGCCCCGTCACCCGCAGCTTGGAAAGGTCCCCAGACCCCACTGTATTAGGCTGCAGGAAGAGGTGGTTTCTCCATGGATGCACAGGCTGTCTTGGCAAGCAGCTCAGCTGCGGTCCCTGCACACAGCTGGGGGGGTGTGGGTCATGGGTCAGGAGAAGTCAGTGTCCAGCCCTGTGGGGCTGTGCTCCTGGCTCATACCTCCAGCACTCACTGCTGCCCCTCCCTTCCCAGCTGCACTGTTCAGCCAGCCCCAGGCCTCTGGGAGGTCACTGCCCCTCCCACTCCACCACTTCAAACCTTCAAACAGGGACATGGTGCACCAGTACCAATCAGAGTGCACTAGTGTAAATTCTGTCTGTACTAAGGGTTTGCACCAGTGCCTAAAACACCAGTGTGGCAGAGATCTTCAGAAACAGCAGTACGGTGGCACTAGAACCTATTTCTAGCTCTGTCACAGACAGCCTGGGTGACCTTGGACACGTCAATGTTTCTCCTCCCAACTTCAGTCTCTTTACCCAGCTGCCCACTCACTGGGGTCTCCTCTCTCTCCAGAGCTGCTCACCACTACAATCTGTGTGGGTGTCCGCAGAGCTAAGGCAGGTCAGCTCTGGAATAGTCTTACAAGGAGGGCTGGGGAGTCTCTTTCCCTGGAAGTTTTTAAGAACAAGTAGGACAAAGCTCTGTCAGAGATAATATACAGATACTTGGTCCTACCTCGGCAGAGAGAGCTGGACTTGATGACATCTTGAGGTCCTATCTAGCCCTGCATTTCATGGATGCCATGCAATATATACGTATAAAACAACATACAGAGAAAAACCGCACGACAACATGATGTCAGGCCATTCAAAAAACAACAAAACAAAAAAATACATTGCACAGCATAAAATGACACAATACTAAGGAGAAGAAAGCAACACAATGCAAACTAACACACCTTAGGACAAAAGTACACAATGCAAAAGAGCTCAACTCAAACCAACATAACACAGACACCAAACAAGCTAAAGGAAAACAACACATCATAAAACTATGCAACACAGCATGGTGCGATCACAGTTCCAAATGGCACCATGCACAACAGCTCAGCGTAGAACAGGGCACAGCACAAAAGAGAATTATTTCAGTGTAGGCCTGGAAGGGATCTTGAGAGGGCGTCTACTCCAGCCCCCTGTGCTGAGGCAGGACCAAGTATCCCTAGACATTCCCAGACTGGTGTATCTCTAACCTGGTACACATACAAGCTGGGCTTGTGGATAAGGGGAGAGGGAAGAACTGAAACAATCTGGGTTAAGGTTCCCAGTTTTGTCCCAAATTCTCCATGCAAACTTGAGCAAATTACTTCAGCTCTCTGAGCTTCAGTTTCCCCATCTGTAAAATGGATAGTCGCCTCCCACCATTGGCCTATTTAGCCTTTGAGCTTTTTGTGGCAAGGCCTCTCTGTCCCTGTGGGCATGTCCACAGTGCAGTCAGAGACCGGCGGCTGGCCCGTGCCCGCTGACTTGGGCTCAGACGGCCTAGGCTGTGGGGCTGTTTAATTGTGGTGTCCATTTTCCGGCTGGGGCTGCAGCCCAAGGTCTGGCACCCTCCCACCTCACAGGGTCCTACAGCCTGGCCCCAGCCCGAGCCCAGACATCTACACTGCAATTAAACAGCCCCTTCGCCTGAACCCTGTGAGCCTGAGTCACCTGGCATGGGCCAGCTGGGGGTTTTTAACAGTAGGGTAGAGACACCCTTGGTGTCTGTTCAGCACCTGTCACAATGGGGACCCTGATCTTGGTCAGTGTCTGTGCAGAGCCCTGCATAACAGGAAGCCTGATCTCAGTTGAGGACTCTGCAACTCCCAGCATTACAGGATCCCTGATTTTGTTTAGGGTCTCTGCAGCAACTGGCAAAATGTGGGAGGAAGATCTCTGTCAGGGTCTGTGCAGTGCACAGTACAGTGGTGGGGTGTGATCTTTGTTAGGGTCAGTGCAATGCCAGGCCCAACGGGGACACAGATCTCAGTCGAGGTCTCCGAAGTGCCCAGCACAATGGCAGCAGTGGTTTGGGTCGCAGTCGTGCGCTGCCTGGCACCAGGGAAGCCGGGATCTCGGTCCAGGCCTCAGTTTTACCTGGCACAACAGCGGGATCTAATCTCACCTCAGGTCTCTTCAGTGCCTGGCAGAACAGGGCCCAGATCTCAGTTGGGGTCTCTGCAGCAGCTGTCAGAACAGGGACACGCTCAGTACGATAAGAGCCCTGAGCTCAGTCACACACCTGGAGAGAAAAGTGGGAAGAATTTCGAGAATTCGATATCAGTATTTCAGAACTGAGGAGAAAATGGGGCACAAACTAAATATTTGCCAATATAAAAGAGAAGCACCAACATCTGGGAGATTTTGTGTCACCATTTAAAGGTTCAAGTGGGGGATTTCAATTATCCCCATATTGACTGGGAACACTTCACTTCAGGACGAAATGCAGAGATAAAATTTCTCGATACTTTAAATGACTGCTTCATGGAGCAGCTGGTACGGGAACCCACAAGGGGCGAGGCGACTCTAGATTTAATCCTGAGTGGAGCGGAGGAGCTGGTCCAAGAGGTAACTATAGCAGGACCGCTTGGAAATAGTGACCATAATACAATAGCATTCAAAATCCCTGTGGTGGGAAGAACATCCCAACTGCCCACCACTGTGGCCTTTAATTTCAAAAGGGGGAACTATACAAAAATGAGGGGGTTAGTTAGACAAAAGTTAAAAGGTACATTGACTAAAGTGAAATCCCTGCAAGTTGCGTGGGCCCTTTTTAAAGACACCATAATCGAGGCCCAACTTCCATGTATACCCCCAATTAAGAACCACTGTAAAAGAACTAAAAGAGCCACCGTGGCTTAACCACCATGTAAAAGAAGCAGTGAAAGATAAAAGACTTCCTTTAAAAGTGGAAGTCAAATCCTAGTGAGGCAAATAGAAAGGAGCACAAACGCTGCCAACTTAAGTGCAAGAGTGTAATAAGAAAAGCCAAAGAGGAGTTTGAAGAACGGCTAGCCAAAAACTCCAAAGGTAATAACAAAATGTTTTTTAAGTACATCAGAAGCAGGAAGCCTGCTAAACAACCAGTGGGGCCCTTGATGATGAAAATACAAAAGGAGCGCTTAAAGATGATAAAGTCATTGCGGAGAAACTAAATGGATTCTTTGCCTCAGTCTTCACGGCTGAGGATGTTAGGGAGATTCCCAAACCTGAGCTGGCTTTTGTAGGTGACAAATCTGAGGAACTGTCACAGATAGAAGTATCAGTAGAGGAGGTTTTGGAATTAATTGATAAACTCAACATTAACAAGTCACCGGGACCAGATGGCATTCACCCAAGAGTTCTGAAAGAACTCAAATGTGAAGTTGCGGAACTATTAACTAAGGTTTGTAACCTGTCCTTTAAATCGGCTTCGGTACCCAATGACTGGAAGTTAGCTAATGTAATGCCAATATTTAAAAAGGGCTCTAGGGGTGATCCTGGCAATTACAGACCGGTAAGTCTAACGTCGGTACCGGGCAAATTAGTTGAAACAATAGTAAAGAATAAAATTGTCAGACACATAGAAAAACATAAACTCTTGAGCAATAGTCAACATGGTTTCTGTAAAGGAAATCGTGTCTTACTAATCTATTAGAATTCTTTGAAGGGGTCAACAAACATGTGGACAAGGGGGATCCAGTGGACATAGTGTACTTAGATTTTCAGAAAGCCTTTGACAAGGTCCCTCACCAAAGGCTCTTACGTAAATTAAGCTGTCATGGGATAAAAGGAAAGGTCCTTTCATGGATTGAGAACTGGTTAAAGGACAGTGAACAAAGGGTAGGAATTAATGGTAAATTTTCAGAATGGAGAGGGGTAACTAGTGGTGTTCCCCAAGGGTCAGTCCTAGGACCAATCCTATTCAATTTATTCATAAATGATCTGGAGAAAGGGGTAAACAGTGAGGTGGCAAAGTTTGCAGATGATACTAAACTACTCAAGATAGTTAAGACTAAAGCAGATTGTGAAGAACTTCAAAAAGATCTCACAAAACTAAGTGATTGGGCAACAAAATGGCAAATTAAATTTAATGTGGATAAATGTAAAGTAATGCACATTGGAAAAAATAACCCCAACTATACATACAACATGATGGGGGCTAATTTAGCTACAACGAGTCAGGAACAAGATCTTGGAGTTATCGTGGATAGTTCTCTGAAGATGTCACGCAGTGTGCAGAGGCGGTCAAAAAAGCAAACAGGATGTTAGGAATCATTAAAAGGGGATAGAGAATAAGACTGAGAATATATTATTGCCCTTATATAAATCCATGATACGCCCACATCTCGAATACTGTGTACAGATGTGGTCTCCTCACCTCAAAAAGATATTCTAGCACTAGAAAAGGTTCAGAAAAGAGCAACTAAAATGATTAGGGGTTTAGAGAAGGTCCCATATGAGGAAAGATTAAAGAGGCTAGGACTCTTCAGTTTGGAAAAGAGAAGACTAAGGGGGGACATGATAGAGGTATATAAAATCATGAGTGATGTTGAGAAAGTGGATAAGGAAAAGTTATTTACTTATTCCCATAATACAAGAACTAGGGGTCACCAAATGAAATTAATAGGCAGCAGGTTTAAAACAAATAAAAGGAAGTTCTTCTTCACGCAGCGCACAGTCAACTTGTGGAACTCCTTACCTGAGGAGGTTGTGAAGGCTAGGACTATAACAATGTTTAAAAGGGGACTGGATAAATTCATGGTGGCTAAGTCCATAAATGGCTATTAGCCAGGATGGGTAAGAATGGTGTCCCTAGCCTCTGTTCGTCAGAGGATGGAGATGGATGGCAGGAGAGAGATCATTTGATCATTGCCTGTTAGGTTCACTCCCTCAGGGGCACCTGGCATTGGCCACTGTCGGTAGACAGATACTGGGCTAGATGGACCTTTGGTCTGACCCGGTACGGCCTTTCTTATGTTCTTATGTTCTAAGAGAAAAGATGGGAAATTGGAGGGGATTATACAGGGATATTGAATCAACTACAGAATGGGAGGGATTCTTCTTGTCTCACACTCACATTGCCGGCAAGGAGCCCTGGGTGATGCCTTGTCACAGGGGACAGGAGTGGGGCTGGAGTGAGAAAGTCACTATCAGTGGGGAGGGGCTGGCAGTGGGGTCTGGGAATGTGACTAGCAGGTGGGGGGGGGCTGCTGGATTGGGCAGGTTGGGGGAGGGGAAGTAGCTAGGACTGGGAAACCTGGGGCTGGACCCTCTCCATGGGGGACACTTGCTCCTCCCTCCCCTTCCTGGCCCTTCCCAGGCCCCGTTGCCAGCAGAGAGTGGCCCCCCCAGCCCAGCCCAGAGGTGTCCCTGTCTCAGGGCCCCCCCAGCCTCTGCCCATTCACCCTCTGCCCAGCTCAGGAATCCCTCGGGGGAACCATTTCCCACCCGCACAAGGACAAATCCCGGCAGGTGGAAATGGAAACCCCAAACCTGAGACCTGAACTGGCCACTGGCGAAGGAGAGAAAATGGGGCACAATCGGGGACAGGAACTTCTCAGGGGTTGGGGAGGGGGTCACCCTGGGCGCTGCTCGTGGCTCTCTAGGGAGAAAGGGGGCAGGACGGGGAGGAGGGGTCCCCACGGGAGGGGCAGCGGTAAATCCGAGGATCTCAGCCCCCTTTCTCTCCCCGCTCCTCGGGGGTCACCTGCCCCCCCCCTCGGCCATGTCCGGGCTGCACCGACATTTCCCGCCCGGCCCCGCCCGACCCCACGCAGGAACCCCAGGGTTAATGAAGGGCTCTCCCGCCGCGATCTGCGCATGCCCAGAGCTCCAACGGCACCAACCCTTCTCCGGCCCGGGAGAGGCTCCAACGGCCCCGCGCGAGCCAGGCAGAGCCCTAGCGCCCAACGCTGCTTCACAGTCCGGTTCCGGCTCCCCCGCTGACATCACTTCCGCTCCGGGGAGAGTCAGGAACTACATCTCCCAGCCTGCACCGGGGCCGCTTCCGCTCTCTCTAGCCCAGGGAAGGGTGGGTTCCAGTAGCTGTTTCTACGCATGCTCCGTGCGAGCCCCGCTGGGGGCGGGAAAACAAAGCTGCTGCTGCTGCCGCCGCTGCCGCCTCCGCGTGAGCCGGGCCCGGGCTGAGCCGCTGCTGCTCTCCAGCGGGGGGGTCTGTGCGGGGCCCGGCCGGGGTTTCTCCAGCTGGGCCCCGCCTCCGGGCAGCCCGGGCTCTGCCCGCCCCAGCCCCGCCCGGAGCCCCCGGGAGTGAGAGACCCCGGGCGGGCACGTGACTCTGCCCGGGAACCCGGGAGAAGCCTCAGAGCCGCCTCGGCCCCAGCGGAGCCGCAGCAGGATCCGCCCCCGCTGGGATGGGGGGGGCCGGCGGGGGGCGGTGCATTAAATCGCTCCCCATGGCCCTGTGTTGCTCCCGGGCACTGCGCATGCTCAGTAGCAGCTGCTGAAGCCGCTGCCCTTCCCCCGCCCGTATCAGCCGGAACGTTGCGCTGGGGGCGGGGGCTGAGCAGGGAATTGATGGGGGTCAGGAGGTGGGGGCGGGGCTGGGGGCTAAAGGAAAGATCCGGGCGGGGAGCAGGAGTTGAGCTGGGGGCGCAGGGGAGTTGGGGTTGCGGGGAGGAAGCTCATGGGGGCGGGACATTTGAACTGTTTTGTGCAGCCAGGAAATTCCCGCGGGGAGGTGAGTTCACTGAATCCTGTCCTGTTTGTGCCCCGTCCTCCCACCTACAAAGTCTCTCCAGCTTTTCCCCTTTTCTCCCATTATCACACGTGGCTAGAAAATCCAGGGAGATTTCCCCCTCAATGATCAGCTCTCTAACCGCCCTGATTTTCCCCCTGGTCTCTCTCTACTTCTCAAGTGTCAATTTAAAATCTCTCCCACAGGGCAGCTTTTCCCACCCATTTTTTATGCAGCGATTTGTCCTCGTTTAGGTGGGAAATTGTTGCCCTGAGTCATTCCCCAGCACATGGCAGCCCCTCAGATCTTGGTATTTTTCTCTCATGTTATCAATTGCTTAGCTTGTGACTTGTTTCTCTGCAAATCTCAAAGACTGATATAAAATACTCTAAACATTTGCCCCACTTTTCCTTAGTTGTCTAATTCTAAGTGAATAGCCCTGAGATTTTTCCTTGTCTCTCTCATGGAAAAAATACAAAGAAAATCTCAGATTTACACCTTTCCTCAGATGCTTGAACATGGATACAAAATGTTTGCAAATGTTGCCCATTTCCCACTTGCCCATGTTCTATTCATTTATCAAATATTGATGTGAAATACACTCAGATTTTAACTCATGCCAACAACTGATATAAAATCCCTCTTTTACACTTTCCTCTCTATAATTGGCAAAATAGATCCAAAATTGCTCAGATTTCCACCCTTTATTTTTCATTTCTGAACATTGATCTCAAAGCTCAGGATTTCCCTCTTTCTATGTCAATATCAATTAAAAATCCTCTCAGGTTTGGGGCTGTTCCCCGTGTTTCTAAATCCCAGCAACTTCTTCCTTCGAGGGAACCTGTTGCCCTGAATTCTCCTCCATCCTAGAGGTCTCGGAGTTAAATTGCCCAGAGATCATCTTTCCCGACTCCTTTGAGAATCACTTGTTCCCTCCTTTACCTCTGTTAAAATGTTTGCTGATGAAAGAGACCAGACAGATATTTAATACCCATCAAGGCCAGAGGCCTCCCCCTGTTTGGGGATCAGTGGTTCCCAGCTGGTAACGGGAGAGTTGGCTGGACCCTTTTCTTGTCTCCAGCTGGCACGGGATGAGGAGGTCACTCTGAGTGCAGTGTGGGTCCAGAAGTATCCTAAACCCCATGACAAATGGGCTCTGTGATGCAGCCACTTCTGGGTTGGATCCATGGTGACCATTATTTGCTAGTGACAGGGCATGGACATGTCTTACCTTTTTGCTGAAGGGCAGGCGGGGGTCCTAGGAGGGCAGTGGGGGAATCTCAGGATGGCAGAGAGTTCCTAACTGGGGTCCCTGGCTGGTGTGGGCTCTTGGTGGGGGAACCTTTGGGATTCCCAGTCAGCAGTGAAGATCTGGTGGGCGTTCTCTGGCCGGTGGGGCTCTGAGGGGTATCTGGGGTCTCTGGCCAGGGATTCTGGGGGTTAGGTCCGAGGAAATATCTGGCTGGGGGGGTCTGGGTACTGGGGATGTTGGGGGGGCCCTGGATGGAGGCTCTGGGGGCTGCTACTAACCATGTTCCTTCTATCTCATCAGCTTGTGCCAGAATCCTGGCTCCAAGCACTGCCCGGCATTCCCCGGCCAGGCCCAGTAACCGTGATAACTTTTTAGCCACTTATCAAACACTGTGAGGTGAAATCACAGATTTTTCTCCCTTCTTGAAAACCGCAGGAACTTCCGGTTCCATTGGGAAAACTCCTGCCCGATTCCTTGTCCTAGATCTGGAGAGTGAGGGAGGTGGGAAGGGATCTAGCACTGCTACACTATGGCACTATCTTCCACAGCATTCTGGACTCAGTCTTTCTGAACTCTGGTTTCATTGAGACCATTGTTAATCCACAGTCACTGTATGGAAAGACAAGGAGTGACTCCGGATGGACAGTGGGGCAAATGAGATCAGCAATTCTCCCTGTGAGGAGGGGCTCTCATTAGCTGCTCTCCCCAGGGAGCTAAAGGAGGGAAGCTGCTCAAACGCTCTGTCCCTCTCTGCTCAGGATACTGGGGTTCAGCTTCCTGGGTCAGACGCTGCAGCCTCCATTGTGATCTGGGAGACCAGGCTTAGCAGCTGCTGCTCCCCCAGTGGGGTTCTGTGCTGGGAAGTGACCTGAATTAAAGCTGCTTCTCTGCCCGGCCCAGGGGATGACTTTCTCCAGCTGGTCCTAGCCCCCTAGGGCAGTCCTGGGCCCTGTAAATACTAAATTCTGAGCCAGAGTCTCCAGGTAACTGAAAAGAACGAAGGGAAAATGCTGGGATCTGGCCTTAAAATGACTCCACACAAACAGACCCCTCCTCATTTCTCCTCCCAGTAGCAATTGCCAGGAGAAAATCCAGCCATGGGAGAGCAAAGCCCCCAGGAATGGGACTGTCCCAGCCAGAGGGGCAGGGAGAGAGGACAGGGGAAGGAGAGACTGAAAGGGGCAGTGGGAGAAATGACACATGTATTGCTGCATCCCTGGGCAGAACCACTTTCCAGTGAACAAAACAAGGATCAGACAGAGGGAAAGCCAGTTCCTGACTCCATATTCCCCCTGCTGGGGTGTGGCTGCCGTGGGGTCAGTGTCCGAGGGAATCCCCCACAATGACTCCTTTGGTTCTGCTCTTTTCTAGCCTTGTGTTCAGAGACTTTGTTACGGGGTGAGAGGAGGTAGAAGGGAGGTTAAAAATGTGTCTGGGCTTAGCCTGGCAGGAGGGGCCAGGTCTACATTGTAATAAACAGATTGAGCATTTCCCAGCATGGCAGAATCTGTGTGCAGGGAAAGGGTCTGGGGGAATTCTGATGTGAAATGAACTAAAACCTGTTCTGAGATGCCCACAACTGCCCTTCTCCCCCAGACAGGCTGCAGAATGACGTCCATGTCTTGCTCCAGGTCATCCCAGCCTGCCGTGGGACAGGGAAGAGAAATGGCTGCAGTGGAGCCAACTCAGGTAGAGATTATCGGGGGGTTGCTGGTGGGTTCCTGCTGGAGGAGAGGGAGAGCAAATACACCGGAGATGGGAAGGTTTGCACAGTCTGGTTTGGAGGTTGGTGCAGGGCAGGAAATTCACAGCGTGGGAAAGGAGGAGGCCAGGGTGTAGCAAACCTGCTGGGAGTTATTTAATAACCCAGGAGGTTGGGAGGTGGAAATGCCCTAATTTGTGAAGAAAGAAAATAGCCCACCTACATGGGGCTGATAAAACTGACCAGACTCCCAGTGCTGGAGCCTGAGCTCACTAACTAGCGGCTGCTGTGAGATATGAAGGGGGCACCCCTGAGTCAGGCTTATTGGAGCTGCCTCTCCCTTCATATCCCGCTCCTCACAATGAGGAAGTTATTGGGCTTCCTACCAGGGAGTTTTCCCTGAACCCTGCTAGGGGCTCCATCTCCTGTATCAGTCGGTGGCTAGTAGGTGTGTGATGGATCTGCTGGGAGAGACAAGGGGCTCCCTCTTCGTCCCCTCACCCTGATATTTGCTGGATACGCTGAGCAGGGTCAGGGTGGGACTCTGTTGACTGCGATCCACCCAGAGCTTCCATTTGATTGGCTCCTCTCTGCCACAAATAATGGGGCTGTGAATGGGGAAAGAGGTCCTGAGTGTTGGACTCTTGCTCTTTCAGGGGCCGGTGACCTTCGAGGAGGTGGCTGTGCATTTCACCAGGGAAGAGTGGGCTCTGCTGGACCCCGCTCAGAGAGCCCTCTACTGGGATGTCATGCAGGAGAACTATGAGACTGTGACCTCGCTGGGTAAGGGTTCCTGTCCCCTCGGTTCTTGGAAGGGGAAATGAAGAGATAAGGTTCACGCCAGCCCCACAATGCCACCTCTACTCTGTCCTGTTTCAGCATCACCCCAATATGCCAGTGACACACACTCACTGCCACAGACCCTCCCCTGCTGCAGAACACTTTGGGAACAGAGCACAGGAGCCGTATCGCACAGTGTCAAATAGCTCCTGTTTGCTCAAGTGAAACTGGGGGTTAGGTCTGGCATAACTGTTCCATACCCCTAATCGTTTTTGTTGCCCTTTTCTGAACCTTTTCCAATTCCAATATATCTTTTTTTGAGATGGGGCAACAACATCTTCAGGCAGTATTCAAGATGTGGGTGTATCATGGATTCATTTGCTGTTTTTACAAATATGATATATTCTGTCGTATTTATCCCTTTCTTAATTATTTCCAACATTGCTCGCTTTTTTTCACTGCTGCTGCACACGGAGTGGATGTTTTCAGAGAACAATCCACAGTGACTCCAAGATCCATCTCTTGAGTGGAAACAGCTAATTTAGACCCCATCATTCTGTATGTATAGTTGGGATTATGTTTTCCAATGGGCTGCACTATGTGCTATCCTGTCATCTAGTACTGCTGAGATCCTGCATTCAGTGATATCCCTGCCCTTCCTGTTCCCTTTCTCCACTGAACCCCACCAGCCCATGCTTCCTGTTCCCAGCTTCCCCAGGACTCTCTCACTGTCTCTGAACTTCTCTGTCAGCAAGAAGCAGTGCCAGGGAGACTTGCCCTCTCTCTGGAGTCTTTTTTTTGGCTTGGGGCGGCAAAACTGTTAGAGCCGGCCCTGGCAGCATCACCCCAATATGCCAGTAACACACACACTACCAGAGACCCTCCTCTGCTGCAGAACAGTTTGGGAACAGAGCACAGGAGCCGTATCACAGTGTCAAATAGCTCCTCTTTACTCAAGTAAAACTGGGGGTTAGGTCCAGCATAACGAACAGAAGCTTCCTACCTCCGGCCTTCTCTCAAACCCTGAGCCTTCTCTACCCAAACCAGAATGTGCTTGGGGTGTAACAAGCAGGCGACTGGAGTCAGAGCTGCCAGTCCAGGGTTATTTATCACACAGACACTCGGTGCGTCCTTGAATGCTGGCTGGGGGTATCCAGACAGGGGAGCTCCAGCAGCAGAACACTGAATCTCACCCAGGATTACAGATGACACAACTCCTCACTGCTCGGGATTGCACCCCAGCATGTGAAAATGGCCTAGGTTGGTAGTGACATTTCTTGAGACATGCAGAGTCTTGCTCCCATGTCACCAGGTGTAATAAAAATAACAGGAAAGGCTGAATATGGAAAACTGATTGTTCAGCTTGCTTTTGACCTGCATCATATTTTCCAATATATTCCAAATAAGGAAATTAACGTGCAACATATGTGTCATTGTTTGGGGTTTTAAGCTTTAAAAGGCTTGTGTGATTTTTAGCTCAGGGGGACAGTATTCCAATAGCTGTCGCCCCCTGTGCACTTTTAACCAAGAAAGAGCCTCAGGCTGAGCTGATTCAAAATCAATCGTGTGGTTGCTTTCCACAACAAGTTCAAGTGGTCCCTGTGATGGAATGTAAATGTCTTCTTCCCCCTGCAGGAGAATGACTGTTTGACCAGCTGTTTGCCTTGCTGTCTCTGAGGAACTGGTCTGTGGGTGTTCCCCAGAATTGTAACTTTTTCAGTAATATCATATAGTAAAATCTCATAACTTTACATACAGTGTTACTACACATTTTAACAGGAGGATAATATTCAGTAGGTTATGCGTTTTCAAATGATACCTCACAATCTATACTGCGTACAAAATTGATCATAATTTTCTAGATGAGTGAACACAAGGGTATAAGAACATAAGAAAGGCCGTACCGGGTCAGACCAAAGGTCCATCTAGCCCAGTATCTGTCTACCGACAGTGGCCAATGCCAGGTGCCCCTGAGGGAGTGAACCTAACAGGCAATGATCAAGTGATCTCTCTCCTGCCATCCATCTCCATCCTCTGACGAACAGAGGCTAGGGACACCATTCTTACCCATCCTGGCTAATAGCCATTTATGGACTTAGCCACCATGAATTTATCCAGTCCCCTTTTAAACATTGTTATAGTCCTAGCCTTCACAACCTCCTCAGGTAAGGAGTTCCACAAGTTGACTGCGCTGCGTGAAGAAGAACTTCCTTTTATTTGTTTTAAACCTGCTGCCTATTAATTTCATTTGGTGACCCCTAGTTCTTGTATTATGGGAATAAGTAAATAACTTTTCCTTATCCACTTTCTCAACATCACTCATGATTTTATATACCTCTATCATGTCCCCCCTTAGTCTTCTCTTTTCCAAACTGAAGAGTCCTAGCCTCTTTAATCTTTCCTCATATGGGACCCTCTCTAAACCCCTAATCATTTTAGTTGCTCGTTTCTGAACCTTTTCTAGTGCTAGAATATCTTTTTTGAGGTGAGGAGACCACATCTGTACACCGTATTCGAGATGTGGGCGTACCATGGATTTATATAAGGGCAATAATATATTCTCAGTCTTATTCTCTATCCCCTTTTTAATGATTCCTAACATCCTGTTTGCTTTTTTGACCGCCTCTGCACACTGCGTGGACATCTTCAGAGAACTATCCACGATAACTCCAAGATCTTTTTCCTGACTCATTGTAGCTAAATTAGCCCCCATCATGTTGTATGTATAGTTGGGGTTATTTTTTCCAATGTGCATTACTTTACATTTATCCACGTTAAATTTCATTTGCCATTTTGTTGCCCAATCACTTAGTTTTGTGAGATCTTTTTGAAGTTCTTCACAATCTGCTTTGGTCTTAACTATCTTGAGTAGTTTAGTATCATCTGCAAACTTTGCCACCTCACTGTTTACCTCTTTCTCCAGATCATTTATGAATAAATTGAATAGGATTGGTCCTAGGACGGACCCTTGGGGAACACCACTAGTTACCCATCTCCATTCTGAGAATTTACCATTAATTCCTACCCTTTGTTCCCTGTCCTTTAACCAGTTCTCAATCCATGAAAGGACCTTTCCTTTTATCCCATGACAGCTTAATTTACGTAAGAGCCTTTGGTGAGGACCTTGTCAAAGGCTTTCTGGAAATCTAAGTACACTATGTCCACCGGATCCCCTTGTCCACATGTTTGTTGACCCTTCAAAGAACTCTAATTTATTATTAAGACACTATTTCCCTTTTCAGAAACCATGTTGACTATTGCTCAAGAGTTTGTTTTTCTATGTGTCTGACAATTTTATTCTTTACTATTGTTTCAATTAATTTGCCCGGTACCGACGTTAGACTTACCGGTCTGTAATTGCCGGGATCACCCCTAGAGCCCTTTTTAAATATTGGCGTTACATTAGCTAACTTCCAGTCATTGGGTACCGAAGCCGATTTAAAAGACAGGTTACAAACCTTAGTTAATAGTTCATAACTTCACATTTGAGTTCTTTCAGAACTCTTGGGTGAATGCCATCTGGTCCCGTGACTTGTTAATGTTGAGTTTATCAATTAATTCCAAAACCTCCTCTAGTGATACTTCAATCTGTGACAGTTCCTCAGATTTGTCACCTACAAAGCCAGCTCAGGTTTGGGAATCTCCTAACATCCTCAGCCGTGAAGACTGAAGCAAAGAATCCATTTAGTTTCTCCGCAATGACTTTATCATCTTTAAGCGCTCCTTTTGTATTTTCATCGTCCAGGGGCCCCACTGGTTGTTTAGCAGGCTTCCTGCTTCTGATGTACTTAAAAAACATTTTGTTATTACCTTTGGAGTTTTTGGCTAGCTCTTCAAACTCCTCTTTGGCTTTTATTATTACACTCTTGCACTTAATTTGTTAGTGTTTGTGCTCCTTTCTATTTGCCTCACTAGGATTTGACTTACACTTTTTAAAGGAAGTCTTTTTATCTCTCACAGCTTCTTTTACATGGTTGTTAAGCCACGGTGGCTCTTTTTAGTTCTTTTACTTTTTCTTAATTTGGGGTATACATTGAAGTTGGGCCTCTATTATGGTGTCTTTAAAAAGGGCCCACGCAACTTGCAGGGATTTCACTTTAGTCACTGTACCTTTTAACTTTTGTCTAACTAACCCCCTCATTTTTGTATAGTTCCCCCTTTTGAAATTAAAGGCCACAGTGTTGGGCAGTTGAGATGTTCTTCCCACCACAGGGATGTTGAATGCTATTGTATTATGGTCACTATTTCCAAGCGGTCCTGCTATAGTTACCTCTTGGACCAGCGCCTGCGCTCCACTCAGGATTAAATCTAGAGTCGCCTCTCCCCTTGTGGGTTCCCGTACCAGCTGCTCCATGAAGCAGTCATTTAAAATATCGAGAAATTTTATCTCTGCATTTCGTCCTGAAGTGAAATGTTCCCAGTCAATATGGGGATAATTGAAATCCCCCACTATTATTGGGTTCTTAATTTTGATAGCCTCTCTAATTTCCCTTAGCATTTCATCATCACTATTACTGTCCTGGTCAGGTGGTGGATAATAGATCCCTACTGTTATATTTTTCCTAGAGCATGAAATTTCTATCCATAGATACTCTATGGAACCTGTGGATTCGCTTAAGATTTTTACTTCATTTGAATCTACACTTTCTTTAACATATAGTGCCACTCCTCCCCCTGCACGGCCTGTTCTGTCCTTCCGATATATTTTGTACCCCGGAATGATTGTGTCCCATTGATTGCTCTCAGTCCACCAGGTTTCTGTGATGCCTATTATATCTATATCCTCCTTTATCACAAGGCACTCTAGTTCACCCATCTTATTATTTAGACTTCTGGCATTTGTGTACAAGCACTTCAAAAACTTGTCCCTGTTTATTAGCCTGCCTTTTTCTGATGTGCCAGATTCTTTTTTATGTGACTGTTTATCATCTGATCAGGCCCTTACCTTATACGTCTCATTCCTCTGCTCCTGACTATAACCTGAGATTCTCTATCATCAGACTCTCCCTAAGAGAAGTCTGTGTCCGATCCACAAGCTCCTCTGCAGCAGTCGGCTTTCCCCATCTCCTAGTTTAAAACTGCTCTACAGACTGACACAGTGTCTGTGTGTGTGTTCCCAGAAGATATGTGGGTATTTCAGTCCCTCATAAGCACAGTGTTCGGCATCTTCAAGGACCTGGGAACTGGTCCTGGGAATTAACTGGATTACCAAGTGTGACGCTGTATGGAAATGTGAGACACTTTGGTATTAAAAATAAAATAATAATATAATCTGATAAAATAGCAATAAATCTTGCTAAATATGCCATGTACGGTGTCAGTGAAAATGTTATGATTTGCCAAGTATGATAATTTTGTTTCTATGTTTGTATCACCTTTGTATTGTAAGTTATAGATATGTGGGGTATATCTGTATTTCCAGACTTGTGCAGTGTTTCTGGGTGACACCCCCAGACATATTGGCATCAACACCGCCTAGCCTGTTTGATGGCCCATTGAGGGTCATCATCTGTACAATGAGCCCATGGAAAGGACCAAGGGGATACACCTATTGAGTCAGCAAGACATGCCGGGGTATGCCTGTGTAATGAGAACTCCAAGGCTTTTCCATGCCATGTGCTGTGAAGCTTTGTGTTTGGGACACAGGAAGTACAGGCCACATGGCAAAAGGAATGTAAAGGGCAGCTGCATCATCTCCATTTGTCTTCAATCCCCTTCCTACTTCTGGAGCAAACTTCTACAAACTGAACCCTGGAACACAGGACTGAATGACCCATCCAAGCTATGGATGTGTTCCAGACGGACTTTCAAGCCAGCAACTCACCAATACTGCTAAGAACCTGATATATCCATTTTGGAATGTATCTGACTGCGTTCCCATTTAACTTCTTTCTGTCTTACTTTTGTTTAAACCTTTAGTTTAGATGCTAAAGGATTGTCTGGAAGGATGGAATTTTGGGTAATATCCAAACCTATACTGACCAGGTGATGTGGCTGACCCTTTGGAGTCAGAAGAACACTTTGTTTATGTGAGCAGAGTTTTTAAATAACCTCTCACTGTACTGGACCTAGTTGCTGATTGGGAGTCAGAGAACTGGGATGGAATAAAGGGGGCCGTGTGATTTCTTTTTTCAGCTTCTCAATAACCCGTGTGGGGGATCAAAAGCACAGTTGGTGACTGGTCAGTGAGTTTAACTTCAGTGTTAACCAGCAGTTTTGGGAGCATCTGCTCTCCCTTTTTCAGCCTGCCCTGATCTTGGCATTTCAGTGAGAACTGCCCCTGGCCCACCAGGTCACACTAAGCACTGAAGTTAAATGAATAGAATGTTTTTTTTATGACCAAGTTTTATGAAATCAACTGAACTCCTTTGTTTTCTTTCATCTGAGCAGGGTTTCTAGTTTTCCAACTTGATGTGATCTCCCAGCTGGAACAAGGGGAAGAGCCGTGGGTCCCAGACCTCCAGGGTTCAGAGGAAAGAGAGATCCTGAGATCTTCCTGCACAGGTGAGGAAACATTAAACCACCTCAGAATCTGTAAGTGCCTCAAGGAAACATCTGGGATGCCCAACAAAGCCCTTGGGGAGGTTTCTCAGTTCATTATTGTCCGTAGCAGGAGTCGTATCCTCAGGGTAAATATAGTTCATGGCTTCCTATAGATCCTAGCAGACACCAGGCAGTAGCTTCCTCCCTTCCCCCTGCGTATTTGGATGGGATGTGAAGGCTGAATTCATCCCCCTCCTCTCTCCTATTTGGGGGAAGAGTTTGGGGGAGTTCAGCTCCTGATTTTTATTTGACCTGTCTTCAGCACTTGTTTTTGTTTGGTCTTCCCCTTTCCATCCCTGTCTGAGGTTTCTGTCTCTGTCACAGCAGGTGATGCAATGGCATGTGAGAAAGAGGAGCAGAATTTTCAGCCTGATAATGTTGAGCCAGTGGGTAAAAACAGAGCATTATCTCAAAGATCGAAAAGGAATGTGTCCAGGAGTCATGAGCAGGGAAAATCCTGGGAGATTCAGCACAGACCAAAAACAGATGAAGGAAACCAGCCAGGGAAGAAAGTGGATAAATTTATTTCCTGTTGGGGAACTCAGAAGGTGCTCATGGAAATCACAACACAGCAGGATATCCTCAGGCGAAAGAGAAAAAATACATGCAGGGAGTGTGGAAAAACCTTCTCTCACAGCTCAGCCCTTTCTGTACATCAGAGAATCCACACAGGGGACAGGCCCTATGAATGCACTGAGTGTGGGAAAACCTTCAATCGCAGTTCGCACCTTATTAGTCATCAAACAATCCACAGAGGAGAGAGGCCCTATGAATGCCATGAGTGTGGGAAATGCTTCACTAGCAGCTCAAATCTTTCTCAACATCAGAGAATCCACACAGGGGAGAGGCCCTTTGAATGCCGTGAGTGTGGAAAATGCTTCACTAGCAGCTCAAACCTTTCTCAACATCAGAGAATCCACACAGGGGAGAGGCCCTTTGAATGCCGTGAGTGTGGGAAATGCTTCACTAGCAGCTCAGACCTTTCTAAACATCAGAGAATCCACACAGGGGAAAGGCCCTATGAATGCCGTGAGTGTAGGAAAACCTTCAATCGCATTTCACACCTTATTAGGCATCAAACAATCCACAGAGGAGAGAGGCCCTATGAATGCCGTGAGTGTCGGAAATGCTTCACTAGCAGCTCGGCCCTTTCTGTTCATCAGAGAATCCACACAGGGGAGAGGCCCTTTGAATGCCGTGAGTGTGGGAAAAGCTTCACTAGCAGCTCAAACCTTTCTCAACATCAGAGAATCCACACAGGGGAGAGGCCCTTTGACTGCAGTGAGTGTGGGAAAAGCTTCACTAGCAGCTCAGACCTTTCTCAACATCAGAGAATCCACACAGGGGAGAGGACTTTTGAATGCCGTGAGTGTGGGAAATGCTTCACTAGCAGCTCAAACCTTTCTCAACATCAGAGAATCCACACGGGGGAGAGGCCCTTTGAATGCCGTGAGTGTGGGAAAAGCTTCACTCAAAGATCAGTCCTTTCTAGACATCAGAGAATCCACACAGGGGACAGGCCCTATGAATGCACTGAGTGCGGGAAAACCTTCAATCGCAGTTCGCACCTTATTAGGCATCAAACAATCCACGAGGAGAGAGGCCCTATGAATGCAGTGAGTGTGGGAAATGCTTCACTAGCAGCTCAAACCTTAGATTTAATTTACCTTGGTTCCTCAACTGTTGCTACAGCTCTAGTACCCATCAATCCAAAGACTGAGAGAAATGGAGAGTTCCAACCATTGTCCTTTTAGTATCTTATTGTTCCTCTCTCTGTTTTTTGTGCTGGCCTTCTATTCTATCATTTTCTGCCTTTGTTTAGTTGGTAACAGTTGGTTTCCATCACTCGCGTTTGTTTGTTTAAATCTCTATCCATTGTTAAATAAATTTTTTGCTTGTTCGATAACTGTACTCAGGTGGTGTGTGAGATACAGTAGCAATGGTCCACAGTAAAACTAGTAACCTGGGATACTTGGGGAAGAGAGGATCTGGGATTTCACCGGGTATCTGGTGATCCGGGCTGGACCCCAGAGGGGGACACATTGAAGGAACTCAAGGGTTAAGGTGGCTGCTGTAGCTCAGAGGCGGGTCCTTGAGTTCCAGCAGGCTGGTGAGTTTGGTCACTAACATCCAGCTGCCAAATGCAAAACTCCCTCTTCCTTGTGGCAGGTGGCAACAAGGAGACTCACAGTCCTCAGCACCCTGAGAAGGGTCACAGTGTGTCTCTATGTTGATCCACCTGTCAAATTCACACAGGGAAAGCTCCCGATAGCACAAAACTCTGCCCTATGAAATCATGGAACATGTGCTCTTTGCTCTGTGAAAGCATGTAAAGAATCCAAGCGCTGGAGGACAGGGTTTGGGTCCAGAGTGCCCTAGACAAATTGGAGGATTGGGCCAAAAGAAATCTGAGGAGGTTCAACAAGGAGAAGTGCATAGTCCTGCACTTAGGACGGAAGAATCCCAGGCACTGCCACAGCCTGGGGACTGACGGAGTGAGGGGGGATTTGATAGCAGCCTTCAAGTACCTGAAAGAGCAGCAGTGTGGGCTTTCTCCTGGCCACTTTTGCTGGGCTGGGCAGGCGTCCTGGAGGCCTTTCTAGAAGAGAATTGGGAACTGAGTTAGAAAAACCAATGTGAAAACCAGAACCTCAGGTTTAGACTCATTTATTTATAATATTAAATTTTCAATTCTAGTGTCACAGTCAATACAATTTCTTCAGCCTGATAGTTGCCCAAAGAGAAACTTAACATCTCTCCAAAGGGAGTGGAGAGAAAGCACTTTTCAGAGTCCAAGAGAGACAAGGTGGGTGAGGGTAAGAGCTTGCAGAGGACCAACCTCTGTTGGTGAAAGAGACAAGCTGTGGAGCTAACCCAGCACCCTTCAGTTCTGTGTAGCCTGGAAGGTCGTCTCCTCCATAACCAGCAGTTAGAACATAAGAACAGCCACACTGAGTCAGACCAGTTCATCTAGCCCACTCTCCCGAAAGTGGCCAATGCCCGGCGCCCCAGAGGACCCCTGGGACCAACATGGATACAACACCAGCGCAAACAAGGTTAAAAGTCAATGCACATGGAGAAGGATCTTGTGTTTCATTCCTTATGTCCTAGTCCCATCATGTGGCCATTTCCTTTTCTTCCTTTCTGTTAAAAGCTTTGGTGTTTTGCACAGAAACATTATTTCCCCAGTAGAGACCCAGGAGTGGGGGCTGCATTCCTGTGCCAAACAGTCACTGGAAGGGGGCAGACAAAGGCCTTTAGGATGAGGCGTCCGTCACTGTCAAAAGATCATCTCCCTCCTGCAGGTCACTGGCAGCCAGAATTTGTTCCTTATCCTCCCAGTCTGGGGGCTGGAATCAGCACTACCCAGCCCCTCCGTATGTAGCAGGAACAAACACAATCCTGGTCTTTAAAACAAGCTGTCCCCTTCCTTCTCAGGGAAGGTTTTTCTGTGATTGAGGTTGAGCTTCAGTTCCCCTCTCCTAGGGGTGGGGCAGGTGTGGGGCCAGCTCCCAATGAGATCTGTTTTCACCTTTGCCCCCTTTCAGTCACTCTGGGATGGTAACTCTGCTCCCAGCTGTCAGGCAGCTTCCAGCCCATCCACCCTGCTCACTAACTCTGTGGTCATGTGTCACTCCCTCTGCTGGCACTCACAGCTTGCAGAAAAGCTACTCCTGCCAGATGCATTGGTATAGTGGTGTGCATGGGTGCTTTCTAAGCACTTCATCTGGGTTTGATTCCCAGTCAATGCAATAATGGCTTTTCTCTTTTGTTGTTTCCTCATCTGGAAGTGGTACAATTTCAGTCACATTGTGTTACAATCACATTATCTATAGAATGAAACAATAAATGTGTCAAAGTCCAGCAGGTCATACAGGATGGAGGCACACAAGGGGCTGGAATGTGTCATCTGAGAAAGATAACCCTTGGAAACCTGCATCTCCCATCCCCTGGCCTTGCGTGTTATGATTCCAGCTGTGTGAGCTGTTTGTAGGATGTTCCAGCATGATGGGGAAATGAGTCAGTTTTTGCTCCTGCAGATTCCTTTGCTGTTACAATTATAATGACATGAACAAAAGGGAGGCAAAATAAACATAAACCCCAAATTGCAATACAGGTGGGGAAAAGGACGATCACGGTTAAGCCAAACACGTCAAAATAAAAATTAATACAAAAAAGGGGAGAGGGAAGAGATCAGGTATGTGGAGATCCCCTTGATATTTCAACGCACATTGTTAGAATCAAAGTTCAGACTTGACACTGGAAAACCTGCAACTACCTGTCTCTCTGAACACCTGTGATGAGCAAGATGGAGTTGGGACACCTGTTCTGCTTCAATCATTTATTGTCTCTCTGTTCTCTCCTTCACCCCCCAATTCCTCATCTCCAATGTCTCTGCCTTTCTCCTCTTGCTCCCTCTCCCCTGCCCTTTCCAGGAACTCACACTCTACAGCATTTAGGGCAAGCCAGAGCTCCCATGTTCGGCACATGAGCCTGTGTCAGAGGACGCGTGACCCTATCAGAACCAGTCACCAGATCAATATGACCCTTTATGGGCCACTTCTCTGCCTGCTCTGCAATTTACACACACACCCACTGAAGGGGTTGGGGTACAGCTCTGACTGAGAGGCCCCACAGGAGAAATTTCAGCCCAAAGACAAATTTGTGTGAAATTCTGAGAAGTGAAGAGCCCCCTTCCCCTCCCCCCAAATCCCCAGAACTCTAGTGTCACCCCCATGGCACCAGCACAGGGAACCCAGTGAGGTGGGGTTACAGAATACAAGGGGGAGGGAGCAGGGGAGAGAGGTGACAGGGAATCTCTCTCTTTCCTTCTTTCTTCACTTTCTGTTCTTCTCTTTCCTTCCAGGAACTGCAGTCACAGCAGGGAGGGGTTTGTCTCTTTATTAGGGATCCCTCTGTGTCACGGAGGCTGCACAAGTCATAGATTCTGTGACTTCTGCAGTGGCCACTGCGGCTGACTCCGTGGCTGCCCCAGCAGCTGGCCTGGGGGCAGCTTGAGCAGTGGTTCCAAGGGTGGCAGGAGCAGCCACAGCTCAGTGGCTCCTGGCACCTGTCCCGAGGTGGCCGGAGCAGGGCTGGCCTCTGGGGCTCCCCTCATCTGGCAGCATCTGGGGTGGCAGTGGGTTCCCGGGGCTTCTCCCCCAGTACATGGTGCTACAGGCCCCCTGGACTCCCTGCGCCCACAGCTGGTGCCACAGACCCCCTGGGCCTCCCTCCCCACGATTCAATGAGGGGTATTTATGGTATAAGTCATGGCCTGGTCATGGGCAATGAGCTTTTGGGTTTTGCCCGTGATCTGTCCATGACATTTACTAAAAATACCTGCGATTAAATCTTCACCTTCCTCATTATCCATCAAATAAATCAAAGCACCTCCACCTGCAAGTGGATTAAGCCCAGGACCCTCAGAGTCAGCAGCTGTTACGTCCCCACTGAGCTCTCTGGTCAGGTGTCCTAGCGCTGGAAGTCTCCTGTTTAGATCCTAAAATAACGTTTTTGCACCAGGGGGGCTGAAATTTTGGACCGGACATTGTAGCTCCACCGTTATTTTACTGAATTGCTTCAAAACAGCAAGTCAAGAAAGTCTCCTAAGTGCCAGGCTCTCTGCCATGGAAACAGCTGCCCCTGCTCTGCAGGAGTCTGTGCGTTCCACACAGCAACGTACACACCTGCTCCGCACTGAAGGGGGGTCAGACAGTGACAGGGCTGGTAACACAAATACTTCAGACTATTAACTCCAGGTCCCTTCCTTTCTTTAACCCAGGATGTGCCAGTCAACTGGTAACCATGGTGTTATCTTCACCTTAAAATACCTCTCAGGACATTTTCAGCGAGTCCTCCACCCCCTGCCCTCCCTGCAGCCAGCCCCTGTCTCCAGCCAGCCCCGCACGCCCCGGCTCCAGCCAGCCCCTGCTGAACCCCCCTGCCCTGCCTCCAGCCAGCCCCGCACCCCCTGCCCTGCCTGCAGCCAGCCCCGCACCCCATGCCCTGCCCGCACCTCCTGCCCTGCCCGCAGCCAGCCCCTGTCTGCAGCCAGCCCCTGTCTGCAGCCAGCCCCGCACCCCCTGCCCTGCCCGCAGCCAGCCCCTGTCTGCAGCCAGCCCCTCACCCCAGGCCCTGCCAGCTGCCAGCCCCTCTCTGCAGCCAGCCCCGCACCCCATGCCCTGCCCGCAGCCAGCCCCTGTCTGCAGCCAGCCCCTCACCCCATGCCCTGCCAGCTGCCAGCCCCTGTCTGCAGCCAGCCCTGCACCCCCTGCCCTGCCAGCCGCCAGCCCCTGTCTGCAGGCAGCCCCGCACCCCATGCCCTGCCCGCACCAGCTGCGTCCTCCCTGCCCTGCCTGCAGCCAGCTCCACACCCCCTGCCCACAGCCAGCCCCTGCCACACCCCCTGCCCTGTCTCCAGCTAACTCCTGCTGCACCCCCGTGGCCCTGCCCAAAGCCAGCCAGCCCCCACACACCCCCAGCCGTGCACACCCTGCCCTGTCTCCAGCCAACTCCTGCCACACCCGCCTGCCTGAAGCTAGCCAGTCCCGCACTCCTCTGTCTCCAGCCCTGCCAACCCCTGATGCACCCCCCCGCGTCCCTGCCTGAAGCCAGCCAGCCCCACACACCCGTCTCCAGCCAGCCCCGCACCCCTTGCCCTGCCAGCAGCCAGACCCTATCTCCAGCCAGCCTCTGCCCTGCCTCCAGCCAGCCCCAGGGCCACTGGTGCCCTGCAGTTCCCAGGGCAGTAACCCTGCACACCTGCTTCAATGAGGGGGGCAGGGAACAGCTGGGACCCCACATGTGCACAGCCGAGGGTGACCAGACAGCAAGTGTGAAAAATTGGGACAGGGAGTGGGGGGTAATAGGATCCTAGATAAGAAAAAGACCCCAAAATTGGGACATCTGGTCACCCTAGCACACCCCCAGGACTCCTGAGTTCCATTGCTGGGTTTCCTACTGGTTCCACTGCTGGTTGTTTTCCTTTTCCTGGGGGACTCTGGGCAAGTTGCTCCCCCCTCTAGGGCTCCGTCCCCAGCAGGCAAATGGGGATTTCGTACCTTCCCACTATTGGAAAGAGCAGGGAGAATCCCCCAGACAAAGCTGCTCTGACAGCGCTAAGCAGCATCTGACCATTCAAGGTCGGAGCGCACGGCCCAGGAGGAGTGTCTGGCTCTGGGGTTTCACGTCAGCCCAGTCTAGAGAGAGGGGCCCAGCCATGGGGTTTGGCTCAAGGAGACCAAGTCTCCAATTTGTTACGGGCATTTTGGATTCCAGTCCTGTGCTCCAAAGTGCTTGGTGTCAGTTGCACATTTTAGAAGCATGCTCTCCACTCCATTTTCCAAATCATCATTCATACTGTTTACCCACCTCCACTAGGCCCGGAACCCTGCCAAAGAAGGAAAGAGGCTGGGTTTGGGATGATTTGTTCTTGACAAATCCATGCTCACTCGTCCTAAGAACCAAATTCTCCTGTAGGTGCTGCTGACAAACTGAGTGTTTAAGAATGTATTCCAGGATCTCTCCAGCTATGGAAGTGAAGCTGGCTAGTCTGCACGTCCCAGGGGTCTCTTTGTTCCCCTTTCAAAGATAGGTCCTGTCTTGTTCATGGATGGGAAGATGTTCTTTTTCAGGGATCTCAGACGAGAACTGGGGCACAACACCTGGTTTGTTAAGGCCACAAAAATGGAGGCAGGAACCTCTTCTCTCCTGCTGGCAAAGAACCCCAGGTACCTAAAAGACAGAGACTCACATCCCTGAATGGGCTTTAGAAAAGGCAGTGGTTAAAAGGCTTGGCCCCGACCATTTCTTGTTTCCACAGACTAGACATTTTAGCAAACTTTAGAATTCCTTGGTGCTAAAACACCGTGAAACTCCCTTTCTCCTTCACAGAGGGCTTTATCGCCCCTTATCTCACTCAGGCTCACGACTGCCCAGAGCTCGAGAATTGTCCCTGTTCCTATTGGGCAGATGGGGAGGAGCCTGAGGTCCAGAGAAGGGAAATGACCTACCCAAGGGCCTACACAGCAAGGCAGTGGCAGAGCCAGAAAGACAAGCCACCTGTTCCGACTCCTGTTCTAACAGACAAAAAACTCCAGAGGCGGGGATAGAGCCCAGGAATTGAAATGGTGGGGAAATTTCATTTAAACCATTTCTGTCAGAAAATCCCATTCAGACTAAACCAGTTTGTTTCTCGGAATCATAACAAGTGGGATGAAAATTCTTTGCAAAAAGATTTTGTTGCAAAACAAAAGCATCTCCTGTTTGTCACAGTGTGTTAGATTGTCTCGTCACACACAAAGAGAAGACACTTAGATCTCAAAAATTAGATAAGATGCTTCAATCTGAGCTAAGTCGTTGCTGCTCTTAACAATTTAAAAATAAAAAAATACAAATAAAATAGACTTTCAGCTATTCTATTATGTCATAATCTGCTCTGAGTAAACGTGATAGGACACCTCATATTATGCACTACTCCTAGTAACACTCTCCAATGGATCCCCATCCTTCACCCACCATGAGGTAGGTAGGAGAGGATCATTATTATCCCTACTTGAAAGAGGGAGAAGCTGAGGCTGAGAAAGGAGAATTGACTTGTCTTAGGTCACACGGCCAGTCAGTGGCAGAGTTGGGAATAGGACCCAAGAGCCCCGATTTTCAAACTAACCTTGAATTTCAGACATTGAATGACCTGAATAAAGTGCTCTGATGAGCTCCAGCCCAACAACAGTGACAGTAATTATTCAGCAAGTATTTGAGGAGAACTGCAACGTTAGAGAGAATCATGAACTGCTCAGAGACCATTAATGCAGAGAAGCAGCAAAATTCATCAAACATGTAACTGGTTCTGACTTATTTCCTTGGTCTCGAAAGAGAACAACAAGGAGCTGACTCTCCTCCCTGTCAATAACCCCCTGCTCAGCCAATCAGGGTAGAGACTGAGGAAGGGAGGCTGAGGGTTCTCACCAGAGAGCCCAAAGGATGGCCCAGGTCACTGGTGGGGATCAAATAAAATTCAGAATAAAATTTGGCCTCCTTAAGCTTGTGTTTTCCATGCCTAGAATTCAACTGTCACCAGATGGATCAGACTGAACAGCTTTCAAACCTCGAGGAGGCTCTTACCTTCTAAACAGGGACGGCTGTTTTCTAGTAAAATCACTAAAAGGGAAGGAGAAAACTCGAAAGAGGTTCCTCCTGGCGCTCACATCCGTGAACCCGAATACTCTCTCAGTCCTCAAAGAGAGACCTGGAGAAGGAGACTTGCTGAAGCAAAGCCACAGGGGTCTCTGAGGTTTCCCTGGCCCCTCGCCCCTGTCCTGCCTGGCTGATGTCAGCATCTCTCTGTGAGGTCACCACCTCCCCACCACCTTGGACCAATAGTCTGAGGTCCTGCAAAAGGCCTTTGTGATGTCACTGCCACACCCCTCCCTTGCTGTGCCAATGTCCTGCCCCTGGCCAGGCACTGTGAAGGTTTGAGCTACTCCCTGTGGATCACCCCACTCAAGGAGCATTCGTTCTAGGCAGAACTGACACCAACTTGTCTGGGGTGTTCCCTGGAAGCAGAGCACAAGTTTGAAATACAGGCAGCATAGAGCCAATATTCATAACGTCAACTACAAAAATGATACACATCTAGAGATAGCATCATTATAATCAGCCAATCAGAACCACTCCATAGACCTCTTACACGACAACCTTTCTACCATATTGGCTGCAAATATAGAACCGTGGTCGCAACAGTGATCTATACAGTTACAGATTATGTCAATAACATTACAATAGGTGACATGGCATCAGTGAGACTGATACTGGAATACTGCCTCCAGTTTTGGTGTCCTCATGTGAAAAAGATGTTGTGAAATTGGAGCTGGGGCAGCAAAGAGCCACCAAATGTTCTGAGGGCTGGAGAAAAATACCTTTTAGTGAGCTATTGAAAGAGCTCAACCTGCTTAGCTGATCAAAAGAAGATTGAAAGGTGACTTCATTGAAGTGTTGAAGTGCCTTCAGGGAGAGAAATTATTGGGTATTAAAGGCCTCTTTAATCGAGCAGAGAAAGGCCTAACAAGACCCAATGGCTGGAAGATGAAAAGAGACAAATTCATATTACAACAAAGGCACAAATATTCAACAGCGAGGATGATTCACCACAGGAACAAGCTACCAAGGAAAGTGGTGGATTCTCCATCTCTTGATGTCATTTAATGAAGACTAGATGCCTTTCTGGAATGTGTTTGCCCCAAAAGTAGCTATGGTGTCCTACAGGAGGCCTGTGATATGCAGGGGGTCGGATTAGATGCTCTAATGGTCTCTTCTGGCCATGAAGTCGACTAATTTCTGAAAAACTGAGTGTAGCTTTGGGAGCAGCATCTGTTTCCCTGTCTAGCCGGCTTGCTGCCTATAACAAACGCTCCTTGCGTGGGGTGATCCCCGGGGCGTAGCTCTGTGGGGACACGGGGGCTCTGGGATGTTGTTGGGGGGCGGGAGGGTTGCAGGCTATGGGGAGGTTGAGTGAGGGGTGCAGGCTCTGAGCTGGGGCAGGGATGGGGGTGCAGGGGGTGCGGACACGCGGGCTGGGGGAGTTGGGGCGGGAGGTGCAGGCTATGGGGAGGTTGAGTGAGGGGGCAGGTTCTGAGCTGGGGCAGGGATGGGGTGCAGGGGGTGCGGACACGTGGGCTCGGGAGGGATTTGGGGGCAGGAGGTGCAGGCTATGGGGAGGTTGAGTGAGGGGGGCAGGCTCTGAGCTGGGGCAGGGGATGGGGGTGCAGGGGGGTGCGGACACGCGGACTGGGGGGGGAGTTGGCAGCTCGGCGCTGCACCAGGGGAAGGGGCTGCGGGGGTTTCACACGGACACAGACACTTTCCCACAGTCCCGGGGCGGGGGGCAGAGCCGGGCGGGCGGGGAGGTCTGGCCGGTGTGTCCCGCACTCGGGCTCCCGGCCGGAGCAGGGGCCGCCCGCAGCGCTGGCACAGACCGAGCGGCGCTGCGGGGTCGGGGCTCGGACAGGCGGGGGCGGTGCCTGGAGCCCCGGGACCCCGCCCCCCCCCCGGGCTGACACGCGGCAGAACCGAGACAGCCGGTGCCCCCGCCCGGCCCCAGATCTGCGCGCGCAGCGGGGGGCTCGGCCCGGGGGGGTCCCCGGTCCCCGTTCCCCGTTCCCCGTTCCCCGTTCCCCCCAACGGGGGTTTGTCCCGCACAGGGTCTGGCAGCGGCTCCCCCCGGCCCTCCCCGCCGCCCCTGCAGCAGCTCGACCCCGGCCAGTGAATTTCTGCCCCGCTCGGCCCCGGGCAGCCCCGCCCCCCCGCTGCGATTTGCCCCAAGTAGCGAATCCGGAGCGGGGGCTGTTTCTGTCACTACACCGGACCTGTCACGTGACTCGTCCCCCGGGGCGCGTCACTTCCTGCCGCTGCGGGGGGAGGCTCCGGGCGCGCGGCAGAACCGGTAAGAGCCGAGCGGGGCGCGGGGAACAGACACCTGGGCCCGAGACCCCCCCCCCCCCGCTCTGGGCGGGTCTCCCGATGCGGCCTCCGTAGCGCTGGGGGGGCGTGAAACCCCCCCAGGGGGGGAGGTGAGTTTGTGTCTGTGTCTCGCACCTGCCCCTCCCCCACCGCCGCCCCCGGGGCTCCCTGTGGCCCGTGTGAGAGTGCGGCGGGGGGGGGACCGTCACTGCCCGGGTGCACTGGAGGGTCCCATAAAATCCCCCCCGTCCCCTCCCCCCGCCTCTCCCCCGCGCGCTGGAATCGGGAGCTGTTTCTGTCGTTACACCAGGGCGAGTCAGGAACTACATCTCCCAGCCTGCCCCGGGGCGCTTCCGCCCTCTCCAGCCCAGGGAAGGGAGGTCCCCGGGTCCAGCCAGACCCTCCCCCCACCGCTCATCCTTTCCCCCGGCCCCGCCCCCTCTCCCAGCCGGTGCCTCTCAGACCCCGGCCTTTTCCCAGGGAGCGGCAGAGCTGGGGGGTTGGGACACGCGGGGACCCGCCTCAGCCCGGAGGGGTAGGGGCTGGTGCAGCAGCTCCCAGCCCCTGCATTGGGTGTCAGCTGGATCCCAGGGATGCAGCCCGCCCTGGCGAGCGCTGCAGCCCGGGGGTGTGGGGTTGCAGGGCAGGGGAAGGGGCTGGGAGCGGGGGAGGATTGCAGGGCACAGGAAAGCCGGGCGGCCTTCTCTGGCTGCAGTGGAGCCAGCTCAGGTAGGGGTTATTGGGGGGTTGCTGGTGGGTTCCTGCTGGAGGGGGAGGAGGAGGGGCAGGAAATACTGAAGAGGTGGCAACTTCTGGGGAGTTAGGGCTGGAGGGGGCAGGGAATATCCTGGGTGAGGAAAGGGAGGGGGACAGAGTGTGACAAACCTGCTGGAGCTTGTTTAATGTGGGCCTAGATCCTTGGAACAAACACTTGGGTGTTGGGGGAGAAAATTCCCTAATTTGTAAAACAGGAAATAGAGAAACCAACCCCCTGGGCAGGGTGGATCAGGGAAAACTGACCAGACTTCCAGTGCTGAATCCAGGGGCTGGTGTGACATGGAAAGGGGGCACCCACAGGGAGGTGTAGGGAAGATGTCCCAGCCCCTCACATCCAGCTGCTGGCAGTGGGGAGGGTGTTGGGTTCCCCACCATGGGGTTGTATCAGCCTCTGGCTAGTAGGTGTGTGATGGATCTGCTGGGAGAGACAAGGGGTCCCTCTTTGTTCTCTCACCGTGATGCCCCCTTGCTGCTCTCAGGACTGGGGGCACAAATTTTCTAAACTGAACCAACAGTTCCTGTAGTTTTCAAAAGAGGAGAAAAGCAAAATCTGTGATTTCACACTCACAGTGTCTGATAAGTGGATAGAAAGTTATCACAGTGACAGGGCCGGTGACTGGGGAATGCCCGGCAGTGCTTGGAGCCAGGACTCTGGCACGAGTTGATCAGAGAGAAGGATCATGGTTAGTAGAAGTTCCCCCAGCCAGGGGCCCAACTGCTATTCCCTGGGACGCAGCCCCCAGAGTCCCCAGCCAGGGACCCCAGATACCCCTCAAAGCCCCACCAGCCAGGGAAGCCCCACCAGACCATGACTGTCAGGTTGGGAATCCCCCCCCACCAAGAGCCCCCAGCAGCCAGGGACCCGCCCACTGGGAACTCAGTTCCTCACTGCCTGCCTAGGACTCCCCCCAGCAGGATCTGCCCTGCCATTTGCCTGGGACCCCCTCCTCCACCCAGCAGGACCCACTGATGCTTTTCAGTGGGACCCCTCACTCTGCTTCCCTGGCATCCCCTGACCTAGTGCCAGGGATCCCCTCCACCAGCTCTGCGCACTGGGTAGGGCAGCGATCCTAGGAGCCAGCCGGGGAAGCCCAGACAGAGCCCCTGGCACAGCACCAGGCTCCCTCTAACCCCCTGTCCCGCCTCCCCAAGAGGCACTCACCCCGGCTGTTCTGCAGCCAAAACAGGCCCCAGCGATACCCACCTCCAGGACCCACAGCCTCAGGGATGGGCACATCAGAACTACCCCAAACCTCCAGAACCCACCAACCTGACTGGTACCCCCTGCAATCTCCTCCCACAGACACCTCCCCCCACCCTGCACAACACTGTTACCTCAGAGTGTCTGCTAAGTGGATAGAGAGTTATCACTGCCCCCTGCTGGCCAGTCACACAGGCAGAGGGAGCCCTGGGGGATGCCTCTTGAACAGGAGAATGGAAGCTCTGGAGGGCAAGAAAGGTAAGAAAAGTCCATGGCCTGTCACTAGCAAATAACGGCCACCATGGATCCACCCCAGAAGTGGCTGCATCTTAGCACAGGGGGAATCAACCCCTCACAGAGGCCATTTGCTATGGGGTTTGGGATACTTCTGGACCCACACTGCACTCACAGAGACCTCCTCATCCCATGCCAGCTGGAGGAAAAAAAAAAGGGTCCAGCCAACTCTCCCATTACCAGCTGGGAACCACTGAGCCCCAAACAGGGGGAGGCCTCTGGCTTTGATGGGTATTAAAGATGTGGCTGGTCTCTTTCATCCGCAAACATTTTAACAGAGGTAAAAGGGGGGGGGGGAGAAATGGCTCTCAAAGGAGAGGGGAAAGATCAACACTGGGAAATTTAACCCCCTGCAACCTCCAGGATGGACAGTGATTCAGGGCAACAGGTTTCCTCCAAGAAAGGAGAAGTTGCTGGGATTGAGAGACATGGGGAACAGCCCCAAACATGAAAGGATTTTTAATTGATATTTGATAATAACGTAGAAGTGAAAGAGAAAGGGGGGAAATCTGAGAGATTTTGGCTCTATTTTTGCAGATAATAGAGAGGAAAGTGGAAAATCAAAGGGATTTTATATCAGTTTATATCTGATGTGCAGTAAAATGTCAGTGTTTCACATCAGTATTTGTTAAATGAATAGAGAGGAAATGGGCAACATTTGCAAACATTTTATATCCATGTTCAAGAAGCTGAGAAAAGGTGTAAATCTGAGATTTTCTTTTTCTTTTATAATTAGAGAGACAGGAAAATCTCAGGGCATATTCAATTAGAAATAGACAAGTAGAGAGAAGTGGAGCAAATGTTTAGGGTATTTTATATCAACCTTTGAGATTTGCAGAGAAAATGCGTCACAAACTGCAAGTGAAGGTGGAAAATCAGAATCCTGGAGAGACCAGGGGAAATGGGGAGACGGAGAGCGGCTCATTGGCGGGAAAGGGGCGAATCTCGCTGATTTTATAGCCCCGTGTGAGACACTGAGCGAGAAAAGGGGCAGAACTGGAGAGAATTTGTATCGGGGGCGAGAGGCAAGTGATACAAACAGGGACAGGATCCAATTAACCCCCCTCCACCCTTCGCCCGCCCGGGGAATTTCCTGGCTGCCCAGAGACAATTCAACCCCATGTCCCACTGACCTTCCCCCAACTCTGGCTTCTCCCCTCCCCGGGACCCACTGCCGGGCTCCCCATCCCAGTGTGTGTGTGTGGGGATGGACGGATCCTGCTGCGGCTGCGCTGGGCCCGAGGCGGCTCCGAGGCTTCTCCCCGGTTCCCTGGGGTAGAGTCACGTTCCCGCCCCAGACAGACCCCGGGAGCAGCAGCGGCTCAGCCCGGGCCCGGCTCATGCGGAGGCGGCAGCAGCAGCAGCTTTGTTCTTCCGCCCCCAGCGGGGCTCGCACGGAGCATGCGCAGTAACAGCAACTGGAACCCTCCATTACCCGGGAGGAAGAGCGCGGAAGCGGCCCTGGGGCAGGCTGGGAGATGTAGTTCCTGACTCTCCTGGAAGCGGAAGTGACATCGGCAGAGGAGGCGGAGCCGGGCTGCAAAGGAGCGTTGGGCGCTGCGGCTCTGCCTGGCTCGCGCGGGGCCGTTGGAGCCTCTCCCGGGGTCGGAGAAGGGTTGGTGCCGTTGGAGCTCTGGGCATGCGCAGATCGCGGCGGGAGAGCCCTTCATTAACCCGCCCGGGCCCTGCCCCGCTGGAGCCGCCCTGGGGCCGCTCCGGGCTCCGCCCGCCCCGCTGCAGAGCTGCAGCCTCCAGGTCCCGGAGCGAGCCCCGGGGGCGGGGCCGGGTGGTGACTCTGCCCCAGTGCCCGGGGGGCGGGACCCGGCATCTCGCAGCGCCGGGATCTGCTCCTGGGAGGGGGGGGCAGCGCCCGCGGGGGGCTTGGAGCTGCTGCCCCCGCAGGAGCCCAGCACCCCCCGGGCCCGGCCAGACTCTGCCCTGGGGCCCCGCGGGGGGTGCCGGGGGGAGGGGCCCGGCCCCACTGGGGTCCCTGCGTGGAGCCAGGTGTGGGAGGGTGAGACCGGGCTGGGGGGGCGGGGAAAGAGGCGGGCGGGAAATGTCTGTGCAGCCCGGACATGGCCGGGGGGGGGCGGGTGACCCCCGAGGAGCGGGGAGAGAAAGGGGGGGCTGAGATCCCCTCGGATTTACCGCTGCCCCCTCCCGTGGGGACCCCCCTCCTCTCCCGTCCTGCCCCCTTTCTCCCTAGAGAGCCACGAACAGCGCCCAGGGTGACCCCCCTCCCCCAACCCCTGAGAAGTTCCCTGTCCCCCCCATCCCGATTGTGCCCCATTTTCTCTCCCCTTCGCCAATGGCCAGTTCAGATCTCAGGTTTGGGGGGCTTCCCCCATTTCCACCTGTAGGGATTTGTCCTTGTGCGGGTGGGAAATAGTTCCCCCGAGTGATTTCTGAGCTGGGCAGAGGGTGAATGGGCAGAGGCTGGGGTGGCCCTGAGACAGGGACACCTCTGGGCTGCGCTGGGGGGGCCACTCTCTGCTGGCAACGGGGCCTGGGAAGGGCCAGGAAAGGAAGGGAGGATCAAGTGCCCCACCCCACCCGAGACGGCCCAGCCCCAGGTTTCCTAGTCCCAGCTACTTCCCCTCCCCCACCTGCCCAACCCAGCAGCCCCCACCTGCTAGTCACATTCCCAGACCCCACGGCCAGGCCCTCCCCACGGATAGTGACTTTCTCACTCCAGCCCCACTCCTTGCCCCTGTGAAAAGACATCACCCAGGGATCCCTGCCGGCCATGTGAGTGTGAGGCAAGAAGAATCCATCCCATTCTGTTGTTGATTCACTATCCTTGTATAATCCCCTCCAATTTCCCATCTTTTCTCTTCACCTGTTAAATGGTGATACAAAATCTCCCAGATGTTGGTGCTTCTCTTATATTGGCAAATATTTAGTTTGTGCCCCATTTTCTCCTCAGTTCTGAAATACTGATATCAAATGCTCAAAAATCTTCCCGCTTTTCTCTCCAGGTGTGTGACTGAGATCAGGGCTCTTATCGTACTGAGCGTGGCCCTGTTCTGCCAGGCACTGAAGAGACCCCAGGTGAGATCAGACCCCACTGTTGTGCCAGGTAAAACTGAGACCTGGACCGAGATCACGGCCCCCCTTGTGCCAGGCAGCGCATGACTGTGACCCAAACCGCTGCCTGCATTGTGCTGGGCACTTCAGAGACCTCGACTGAGATCTGTGTCCCTGTTGGGCCTGGCCCTGCACTGACCCTGACCCAGATCACGCCCCACCACTATACTGGGCACTGCACAGACCCTGACAGATCCTGCCCCCACATTTTGCCAGATGCTGCAGGGGCCCTAAACAAAATCCGGGATCCTGTAATGCTGGGAGTTGCAGAGTCCCCGACTGAAGTCAGGCCCCTGTTGCGCAGGGCTCTGCACAGACGCTGACCAAGATCAGGGTCCCCATTGTGACAGGTGCTGAACAGACACCAAGGGTATCTCTACCCTGCCACTAAAAACCCCCAGCTGGCCCATGCCAGGTGACTCAGGCTCACAGGGCTCAGGTGAAGGGGCTGTTTAATTGCAGTGTAGATGTCTGGGCTCGGGCTGGGGCCAGGCTGTAGGACCCTGCGAGGTGGGAGGGTGCCAGACCTTGGGCTGCAGCCCCAGCCAGAACATGGACACCACAATTAAACAGCCCCACAGCCTGAGCCGTGTGAGCCCAAGTCAGCGGGCACGGGCCAGCCGCCGGTGTCTGACTGCAGTGTGGACATGCTCACAGGGACAGAGAGACCTTGCCACAAAAAGCTCAAAGGCTAAATAGGCAATTATTCACAGCAATAAGATTTACAGATCCATTTGTGCACCAAAGTCCAGATAGCAGCATATAGATGTGTGTAGTTTGGTTGGGGCTGGTGTAATTGTGCCCCCAGAAATATGTACATTTCCAGCAAAACCCCTCATACACAGTACACCCAATTGTCCACCCCTTGCCATAGGCCATGGATCCTGCTCCTGCATAGTCATAGGAGAGGGGCACAGCCAAACATTTCCTTTGATGTGCACCATTTTTCATCACCCCTCCATTGATTCCCAGTGAGCTCCTCCCCTTCTCATTATTCCCATAGGGCTTGTGGGGCCCACCTTAGTTGCCGTTCTATTTCCAGGCACCATAGTAGCCATTACCCAGGTGTTGGCCTCCCAGTTGAGCATTTTGCATTCCCACACACATCTTCCTCTCCCCCCAGGTCAGCCTTTTGGAGCCATCCCCCACCCACCTCATGCTAGCAGCAAGACCAACACCACAGACAAACATCACAAAACATAGATCCATTGTATTCTGGGTTATTCTTCCGCTGGCACCAGCATGGTTGTAGAGTGTCTGAAAAACAAAAGAAACAATTTCCATCCCCCTGGTGGGATCATATTATTTCTTAATAATAATACCAATTCCTTTTACAAATGTCCTTGCTAATTGCAGGAAAAACAGAAGAATTACCTTCAGGCTGGCCTTGTTCTGTTCTATAGTCAGGCTAGTGAATTACCCCACTCACTGATCATTTATGAAATTTATGAGGTGGCGTGCCTCAGTTTCCCACAGCTTCAGATTTCTGCTCTGTACACACACACACACACGCTCCTTAGGGTTAACCTGTCCCCCTTATTTTCAGGCTTGACTTGTTTTTTCACCTCCCTTTTCTGGAGGGCCATAATCTGAGTCTTCTAGTAGCTTGTTTGCTGACCAGATGCATTCATTATTCTCAGGTTCTTTGTGCTGCAAATGGCAGTTTCCTCCTTCCTCCATCAGCTGGGTAATTTGCATCCACACAGAGTCTTTCTTGGCTGGCCTCTGGATTCAAAGCTATCAGCAGCTCAGAGACTGTTTCAAAAGGGACACATTTCACTTCCACCGGGGTTCTTATTACTGTTCACTTTCATCTTCTGCTCCAAAACACTGCTCAAAAGATCTGAAAAAGAAGCACAATCTACTATGCTCCTTTTGGAGCCCTAACAGGATTTTAATTAAGTACCATGTTTTGTTTGCATTTCTTTTACTCCTTTTCCAATATACACTGCACCCCCCACCACTTGCTAGTCACATTCCCAGACCCCACTGCCAGGCCCTCCCCACTGATAGTGACTTTCTCACTCCAGCCCCACTCCTTTCCCCTGTGAAAAGACATCACCCAGGGCTCCCTGCCGGCCATGTGAGTGTGGGGCAAGAAGAATCCATCCCATTCTGTTGTTGATTCAATATCCTTGTATAATCCCCTCCAATTTCCCATCTTTTCCTTTCAACTGTTAAATGGTGACACAAAATCTCCCAGATGTTGGTGCTTCTCTCTTATATTGGCAAATATTTAGTTTGTGCCCCATTTTCTCAGTTCTGAAATACTAATATCTAATGCTCAAAAATCTTCCCGCTTTTCTCTCCAGGTGTGTGACTGGGATCAGGGCTCTTATCGTACTGAGCGTGGCCCTGTTCTGCCAGGTGCTGCAGAGACCCCAACTGAGATCTGGGCCCTGTTCTGCCAGGCGCTGAAGAGACCTGAGGTGAGATCAGACCCCACTGTTGTGCCAGGTAAAACTGAGACCTGGACCGAGATCACGGACCCCCTTGTGCCAGGCAGTGAACGATCATGACCCAAACCGCTGCCTCCATTGTGCTGGGCACTTCAGAGACCTCGACTGAGATCTGTGTCCCCGTTGGGTCTGGCACTGCACTGACCCCGACCCAGATCATGTCGCACCACTGTACTGGCTGAAGGCCTTAGCCTGTCACAGTAAGAGAAGGCCATTCCACAGACAGTGATCTTTGATTCCTTCTTTTATACCTCTATAACTAGCTAAGTGATAAGAATACACCTACATTCTTAAAGTACAGGCCTTTGCAGACAGGCCTGAATAGCTATATCCTAACACTTGGTTCTGCCTCAGCACAGGGGGCTGGAGTAGACGACCTCTCAAGATCCCTTCCAGGCCTACATTGAAATAATTCTCTTTTGTGCTGTGTCCTGTTCTACGCTGAGCTGCTTTGCATGGTGCCATTTGGAACTGGGATTGCCCCATGTTGTGTTGCATAGTTTTATGGTGCATTGTTTTGCCTCAGCTTGTTTGGTGTCTTTGTTGTGTTGGATTGAGTTGAGCTCTTTTGCATTGTGTACTTTTATCCTAAGGTGTGTCAGTTTGCTTTATGCTGCTTTCTTCTCCTTAGTATTGTGTCATTTTATGCTGTGCAGTGTAGTTTTTTGTTGTTGTTTTTTGAATGGCCTGACACCATGTTTTTATTTGGTTTCATCTTGTTGTTTTTTATGTATCTATATTGCATAACATCATAGAAATGTAGAGCTGGACAGGACCTCAAGATGTTGTCATGTCCAGCTCTCTCTGCCAAGGCAGGACCAAGTATCTGTAGATTGTCTCTGACAGAGCTTTGTCCTACTTGTTCTTAAAAACTTCCAGGGAAAGAGACTCCCCAGCCCCCCTTGTAAGACTATTCCAGAACTGACCTGCCTTAGCTCTGGGGACACCCACACAGACTGTAGTGGTGAGCAGCTCTGGAGAGAGAGGAGACCCCAGTGAGTGGCAGCTAAAGTTGGGAGGAGAAACATTGACGTGTCCAAGGTCACCCAGGCTGTTCGTGATGGAGCTAGAACTAGATCCCAGTTCTAGTGCCACCGTACTGCTGTTTTGGGCACTGAAGGTCTCTGCCACCCTGGTGTTTTAGGCACTGGTGCAAACCCTTAGTACAGACAGAATTTACACTAGTGCACTCTGGCACTGGTGCACCATGTCCCTGTTTGAAGGCTTGCAGGAGATGGGGGACGGGGGGCAGTGACCTCCCTGAGGCCTGGGGCTGGCTGAACAGAGCAGCTGGTAAGGGAGGGGCAGCAGTGAGTGCTGGAGGTATGAGCCAGGAGCACAGCCCCACAGGACTGGACACTGACTTCTCCTGACCCAGGGGACACCCCCCAGCTGTGTGCAGGGACCACAGCTGAGCTGCCTGCCAAGACAGCCTGTGCATCCATGGACAAACCACCTCTTCCTGCAGCCTAATACAAAGGGGTCTGGGGACCTTTCCAAGCTGCGGGTGACGGGGGTCTGGCGTTAACGGGGTCTGTTCCTGGCTCTGTCCCTGACCTGCTTGGTGACCTGGGGGAAGTCACAGCCCCTCTCTGTTTTCCTCCTCCCTGTTGTCTACTTGGATTGTGATCTCTTTGGAGCAAGGACCGTCCCTCTCAGTCTGTGCAGAGCCCAGCACAATGGGGGTGCTGATCTCAGTCAGGGTCTTTGCCATGTGCAGCAGGATGGGGCCCTGATCTCCATCAGTGTCTGTGCAACGCAAGGCACAGTTGATAGACTCACAGACTTGAAGGGCAGAAGGTAGAGGTGTATTTCAGATGAGGTCTCATCAGTGCCTTGTATAACAGTACTAGCCCTTTCATGTGTCTGCTGGAAATACCTCACCTGATGTATCCTAGGACTGCATTAACCTATTTCACGGCTGCATCACATTGGCAGCTCATAATTATCCTGTGATCAACCAATACACCCAGGTCTTTCTCCTCCTCTGTCACTTCCAATTGACAAATCACCGGCCAGGGCCTGCAGTCTGTCAGGAGAGGTGTGCTGGGTTGTATTTAGGAATCTGAAAATAAACGGTGAAGACGGCTGGGTCACAATATCCAATGAAATCTTGCAAACAATTATACAAATGGACCCTACTTCTGTTAAAACAACATGGTATTAATACTGATTCAAAACTGACATTAAAATTAGGAGAGAAACGCATGAGAAATGAACTGACACCTACTTACCATTTCTTAATGCCTACAATTTTGACACTCCCTCACAGCATCTTTTTTTCAAAGCGATGCACAGCACACAGTCAAGTTAATGAATGGAAGCACACCCATTATTGACTGCTTTGTGCTGCATGAGCATCTGATTAAGCACCTAATTACAACTGTACCACTGTAAGTGGAAGTGCATCAACCCAGCTTAGCTCCAAGGTGTTTAGATGTGAATGAAAAGTTTCCAAGGCTTTGGCTACACTTAGCGCTGGGAGAGAGCTCTCCCCACGCTGTCCGTACTCCACCTCCCTGTGGGGATTAACGTACAGCGCTGGGGCTCTGATCACACTGGCGCTTTGCAGCGCCGGAGAGGGTGTTTTTTCACACCCTGCTGCAGCGCTTCAAATTTGCGAGTGTAGCCAAAGCCCAAATGGGTCACTTGCTGGAGGATTCTCTGCAGCTTGAGGGCTTCAAACCACAATTTGAAGACATCAATAACTCAGACGTAGGTTAGGGGTTTGTTATAGAAGTGGATGGGTAGGATTCTATGGCCTGCTTTGTGCAGGAAGTCAGACTAGATGATCATAATGGTCCCTTCTGACCTTTAAAGTCTGAGTCTACATGGCAGAATGGTTAATGAAGAAAATACACTGAAATGCCTCTACGCAGTCCTGTTGACTTCTTCTCCCAACCCCCCTCCTCATGAGTTCTGGCTTCTTGGTCAACTCAGCTCCCAGTCCCCCATCAGCTGTGCCCTCTCCCAACCTAACCCATTTCTACTGCAATTCTTCACCCTCCTCATCCAGGCAGGGGGTTGGCGCTGCAGCCCCTAAGGTACCTGCGTTAATCACTGTCTCTCATACTGGGGCTATTTAGATTTCAGGGAACGATTCAGAATTACTGAAGCTGGGAGGTGGGAGAGAGGAGAGGCTGAGAGAGCGTGTGCTCTTACGGCCACGTTCAACTCTGGTAGCCTCCATGTTACCTCATCCTCCCCCATGTGTCTCTGCTCATGTCAGTGTCACCTGATCATAATGCCACTGGCTTCAGCAGAGCTCCTAGACAGGAGCTACATCACGAGAGGGTTACGGTACTGAGAGTAAAATACATCACAGGGAGGGTGTAATTATCCTGAAGTGAAACATTCCAGTCTAGGAAGTACTTCATTACTTAAAATTATGCTTGACAGGATTGGATTTTTATGAATAAATTGCAGTAAATGTTAATTTCACTGTACACACACACACAGATGAAAAAATATTTATATAGGTAATATACAGAAATGGTTCTGGAGAAAGTGGAGTTTGATTTAAGGATATTTACACTGTATATTTTGGGTGTGACATTGACAATTTCTCTTTGAACAGTTCTATGATTTGGCTTTTGGACTCTCAACAGTTACTGTTGTTAAATAATTGTCTGACGACCCCCATAACTTCCCACAGCTCTGAACATTGAAATTGTGAACGTTGAAAAAAGGGTTTAAAAATAAATATCGCTATCTATTGAAATTAAAAGAAAGAAATACACAATGAATTTTGTCAAACCCACTTAACAGCAATTGCAATATGCTAGGGGATGGAAATTCACAACTAAGGCACCAACCTTAATTCTGCCCTGTAGTGACACCAGGCAATTGCCGTAGGGCTACGAATTAGGCATTTTAGTGTATATCGTTCCAGATTACAAATCGGTATGACACATGAGATCTTTTCCTCAGGCTTTCTGACTGTGTTATTGCTCAGCTCCCGCTGCAAGGACCTGAGCCCCTTGAACTATTGTTTGTTGCCCCGCCCTGACTGAGGGCCTGGGCTTTCTGACTGTTATTGCTCAGCTCCCGCTGCAAGGACCTGAGCCCCTTGAACAATTGTTTGTCGCCCCGCCCTGACTGAGGGCCTGGGCTTTCTGACTGTGTTATTGCTCAGCTCCTGCTGTAAGGACCTGAGCCCCTTGAACTATTATTTGCTGCCCCGCCCTGACGGAGGGCCTGGGTTTATCTCAGTGACTCTGTGTGCTCCGCCCCGGACTGAGGGTCTGAGCTTAGAACTGTTATTTGCTGCCCCGCCCTGACTGAGGGCGTGGGCCTTCTTGACTGCTTGCCTTTTGTTCAGCCCGCCTGAGGGGCAGAACCCCTGGACCTTCGGAGACTGATAACGAACTTAGGCCGTGTAGCGAGTCGGCCTGGCTCCCGGCCGCACCTGAGAGGGCCGAGCCCCCGCACCGGCCTGTTTCCTGATTTCCTCAGGAAATCACTGTCACTGGGTTGTTTCTCTTAGTGGTAATTCCCAGAAGTGAACAGATTAATAACATTTTATCAGTTATGAAGTGGCCATTTCAGATTTCTGGGGAGCATCTGTTATTTTGCACTAGGTCCTTGGAGAGACGGAATCTTGGTTTCATTTTAACTTCTCCATGCTCAGCAGCTTCTGGAATTCGGTTCAAAGTATTTACATGTTTCTCTGCCCTGTTCTTAAAAGTGCTGCTGTAGAAAGTGGGGACGGGCAGGAACTGACTGCAGGATCAGTAGCTGAGTCCCTTAGATATTTATAGCTCATCGGAAGGAGGATGGGGATTGGTGGGTGTCTGGGGATTTAATAATAAACACACAAATATCATTGTTCTGAGTGAATTTTCATCTTCTAATTCCCATAACCCACTAATTATCCCTGGCTGCCCCCGGCAGTCTGGGGAGGGAGAACTAGTCAACTCCTGTGGCCAGTGTGGAACCGAAGGCACAAGGATCTTTGAGTGGCTGACTCAAAGTCACCCAGACTGAATTTCACTTCACTGGATAAAGCCCTAGTTGCTGAGCTCTGCAGAGGGGTGGGGAGGTGAATTCCATCCCCCATTCTTCAGCAATTCTCACCCTGATCTCAGACACGGCCCCAACCTTCCCCTGCAGTGATGGACCCACTTGATGCTGCCAGAGCCATCTGCCATGCGAGCTAGAGAGGACAGAGGCCCAGCTCTAGAACTGCTCCCCCTGCCCACAGCTCCTAAGCTGTGCTAGAGTTGCCCTGACTTTCCAATCTGCAGATCAGTCCAGGTGTCCCCAGCCCGTGCACCCACCACACACAATCTTTGTCACAACAAACATCCCAGGATGGGGAAAGACCATCTGGGGCTGGCTGCAGTCTCCCGTTGCTGCTGTGAGGGGAATGGGGTGGTCCCTCCTGTAGGATACAAACATACCCAGGGGCAGAAAGGAAATGTAGTTTCTTCCAGGGGTTTGAAATGTTTAGTTTAGAGTCCTGAGCTCTGTCTTCCTGTTTGTCTCCTCCTGCCACTTTCAGATCTCTTGGAGAGACAAGGTGGGGGAGGTAATTTTTTTAGAACCAATTAAAAATACCTCTTTGCTATCCTGGGACTAACATGGGTACAACAACTTTCCCCTTTGTACCCCCTCCCCATCTTACCTCCCTCTCAGCTGAGACTGTCCCATGTGATAGGGAAATAAGGGTTCAGTCCTGTCACTGGATTGGCTCTTGCCAGCACTAACGGGAGTGAAAGCCTGTGTGCATTAATGACAGCAGCAGCTCTGGGACTCAACACATAGGGAGAAGAGATGGGAGTGAGCAGGTTATGTTTGTGCCAGGTGTGAGTTACTCATGTGGGAATTCTGCACCACTGCGTACGCACAGAATTCAAGTCCAGCGCAGAATTTCTTTTTTTGGCTTGAAGAAGATACATTCTGCCTGAGAAGTGCTACAGTTCTGCCTTTCACCCACCAGAGGCCCCTGTGGCACCAGAACAGGCAGCAGCCAGCTGGGTTCATCTTGGTGGGAATTTGTTGCCCCGAGCTGTACCCCAAATGGGAGGAGAGTTAGTGGGTGCAACTGGGGAGAGTCCTGAGACACGGCTGCTTCTGGGGTGGGGACAGGGTGGTCATTCTCGACTCGCAAGAGGGTGTGGAAAGGGCACAGGAGGAGCAAGTGTCCCCTATGGCGAGTGCCCAGCCCCAGGTTATCCAGTCCCAGACGCTTCTTCCCCCACCGTACCCCAAACCTCTTCACCCCTCCAGCCATCAGTTGCCAGGCTTCCCTCGCTGCGAGCCCTTCCTGACTGCAGAGACCCTCTGTCATAGGTCTCACCCCCACTTAGAGCTGTTGGGTTCCAAGATGGGGACCTGCATGGACTCCCCTAAACTAAAATCCTAGTTTAGATCTTCTTCGTTGCCACCAGTCAATGTTTACGTGTTTGACCCATGCCCTGTCTCCCCCTCCTCCAAGACTCTCCCTGGTCCTGGAGAGAGATCAACACAGATTCAAATCACCTTGAATCTCTATACCAAGGGAAGTAACCCACTTCCCCCACCCTCCCTCTTTCCCTGAGAATCCACCCAAGGAAAGTATTAACCAAGTCCTTAACAGAAAAGAATTTATTAAAAGAATGAAAAGAAAGTACACTATCTCTGTAATACCAAGATGGAACAATACACAGAGTCTAAATCATAAACCTGGAGAGAACTCCCCCTCCCCCTTTCTTTCTCAGTAAAAGCAAAGTACAGCAATAGAAATAAAGAGATTACTTCAGCAAACACACAATTGCAAATATAGAAAGCAACTCAAAAGACTAATCCGCCTTTTTAACTAATACTCACTATACTGGATAGTAGGAAATACTCCAGGAGAACTTGGAGACATGTCTGGCCTCTCTTAGATCCAAAGAGAGCACGAACACTCAAACAAAGAACACAGACAAAGCCTTCCCTCCACAGAGATTTGAAATTATCCTGTCCCTTGATTGGTCCTCTGGTCAGGTGTTCCTCAGGTTATTGAGCTTGTTAACCCTTTACAGGTAAAAGAGACTTTAACCCTTAACTAACTGTTTATGACACCCTCTGAGCGAGTCATGTGTCAGGGCTCAACCCTCTGGCTGCGTCCTCAGGGCACTTTCTTCCTCTCTCGGGACACCATGCCACAGGGGCCCCACAAATCTACATTGCTCAGGCTTTGGCTTCAGGCCCGGGTGGTGGGGCTCAGGGCCCTGGACTTCAGCTTTCTGCCCTGGGCCTCAGTGCGTCTAATGCTGCCCTTGCTTGGCCCCTGCCCTGAAATCTGCTAGTGGACCCCAGGGGGCCCAGGACCCCTAGTTGAGAACCACTGCCTTACCCCACGAATCACAGCAATGTTCAGGTTACTGCCAGTCATAGAATCATAGAATATCAGGGTTGGAAGGAACCTCAGGAGGTATCTAGTCCAACCCCCTGCTCAAAGCAGGACCAATCCCCAACTAAATCATCCCAGCCAGGGCTTTGTCAAGCCTGACCTTATGCCAAAGGACCAGTCACTTACTGAGGTCAATTGAATCTTAGATCTCACAACAAAGACAACACTTGTAGCCAGTCCTGTAATAACCTGTATTAAGACTTATTTAAAAGGAAAGGAGAGTTGTTTAAGAACAGGGGGGAGGGATAGCTCAGTGGTTTGAGCATTGGCTTGCTAAACCCAGGGTTGTGAGTTCAATCCTTGAGGGGGGCCACTTAGGGATCTGGGGCAAAAAATTGGTCCTGCTAGTGAAGGCAGGGGGCTGGACTCAATGACCTTTCAAGGTCCCTTCCAGCTCTAGGAGATTGGTATATCTCCAGTTATTACCTTTACCTTTATGAAGTCAAAGCAGGTAATCCTATAGATGCAGACAAGTTACAGTCTTAAATTTCAAAAGGTAATAGAAGCTTCTATAATAAGCAAGCTCTGCATATTCTTTAGGACTAACCCAGGCTAATCAGCTGGGGATCTTGTGCTTATGCCTAGAAACTCCCCCCCCGCCCCCCCCCGAGTCCAAGCAGCATACGGATAATCAGTTCCTTCTGCATGGGGTTTTTTATCCCCTTCCTGCCATGTGCTCTGAGCTGGAAACTCAGCTACTGGGAAGTGAAGAGCACAGCAACAGTCTTTTGTTGTCTTTAACATTCCATAATAGTCTATCTGGTGTTGATGAACCTTTCCTACCAGGCAGGGTGTAATGCATTCGGCTGTCAATCAGCACTTCACCTAGGTAAAGTCTCTCTCCTGTCTGGTGATTTACAGAGCCACAGAGGCTCCCAATGCAACTAGTCAGATATTAACCCAGGCAGCAACTCACAAGCATTCAACGAAGTGTAAGCGCATTCTTATAATCCTAATACCTAATACTAACACAGGTGAGTCAGACTGATTCCAGCGATGCATTTGTCCCTGTTCAGTGAAGACATGGGGGCTTTTGCAAGAGCTAACACCTCATCTGCCAGTGTCACAGGCAGGCTGGGCAGGGATGGTGTCTCTAGCCTCTGTTTGCCAGAAGCTGGGAATGGGTGACGGGGGGGATCACTTGATGATTCCCTGTTCTGGTCATTCCCTCTGAAGCACCTGGCATTGGCCACTGAGCTAGATGGACCATTGGTCTGATGGAGTGGGCAGCTCTTATGTTCGCAGTCTGTATGAGGAGTATCTACTCATTGGGACTCCCTGGGGAGCCACAGAAAGGAACAAGATGTGCTGAGGCAAGAAGGCCCAGTCTCAGAGCCCCCGGGGTCACGCTTCCCAAAGGCTAAAACTAGGCCCAGCCCATGAAAGGGGCACTGCCAGGAGAGACTGGATAAGGGCTGGAGCATCAAACAGCTTTGTAAACCTGAGAGAGCTGCCTTGGGGACAGTGACAGGGAGAATCCCCAGAGTGACTCCTTTCATTCTGCTCGTCTCTGGCCTTTGGTTCTTAGAATCATAGAACTGGAAGGGGCCTCGAGAGGTAGCTAGGCCAGTCCCCTGCACTCAAGGCAGGACTCAGTATTATCTAGACAATCCCTGACAGGTGTTTGTCCAGCCTGCTCTTAAATATCCCCAGTGATGGAGATTCCACAACCTCCCTGAGCAATTTATTCCAGTGCTTAACCACCGTGACAGGGAGGTTTTTTTCCTAATCTCCATCCTAAACCGCCCTTGCTGCCATTTAAGTCCATTGCTTCTTGTCCTATCCTCAGAGGTTAAGAAGAACAATTTTTCTCCGGCATCTTTGTAACAACCTTTTATGTACTTGAAAACTGTGATCGTCCCCTCTGAGTCTTCCCCAGTTTTTTTCAATCTTCCCTCATAGGTCATGTTTTCTAGATCTTTAATCATGTTTGTTGCTCTTCTCTGGACTTTCTCTAATTTGCCCACATCTTTCTTGAAATGTGGCCCCCAGAACTGGACACACTACTCCAGTTGAGACCTAATCAGCGTGGAGTAGAGCAGAAGAATTTCTTCTCGTGTCTTGCTTACAATACTCCTGCTAATACTTCCCAAAATGATACTTGCTTTTTTGCAACACTGTTGACTCCTATTTAGCTTGTGATCCATTAGAACCCCCAGATCCCTTTCCACAGCGCTCCTTCCTAGGCAGTTATTTCCCATTTTGTATGTGTGCAACTGATTGATCCTTCCTGAGAGGTGTACTATGCATTTGTCCTTATTGAATTTCATCCTATTTACTTCAGACCATTTCTCCAGTTTGTCCAGATGATTTTGAATTTCAGTTCTATCCTCCAAAGTCCTTGCAACCCCTCCCAGCTTGGTATCACCCACAGACTTGATAAGTGTAACGGAGAGACTCTGCTGCTGGGAGGGTTTCACCCTGTGTCAGACGGCTATACCCTGGTGGGACGGGGCTAGGCCTGTACTGGGAGAAGGTCACTCTGTGCTTCACAGTGTGGCAGAACCTAGAATGTCCATTAGCAAGGGAAAATCCTGGGGGGAATCGACATGTGGAAAGGACAGAAACCCTGTCTGAATTCTCTCACATTGCCCTTCTCGCCCTGGCAGGCTACAGATTAATGTCCACATTTTGCTCCAGATCATCCCCTCCTCCCAGGGGGAAGAAAATGGCTGCAATGGAGCTGGCTCAGGTAAGGGATTCTCAGGGAGCTGGTGGTGGGTTCTGCTTGGAGGGAGAGAAGCAGTAAATGTATAGGAGGGTGGGAGCCAGTGATGAGCTGCCAAAATATTAACAACAGGTTCCCTTGTCCTCACCTCACAAGGGGGTCATGCCCCCCCAGGGGTCGTGCCCCATCCAACCCCCCATGCTCCTTGACACCCCCCGGGGACCCCTGACCCATCCCCCCATCCCCTGACTGCCCCCTGCTGCCCCATCAAACCCCTCCTCTCATTCTTGATGCCCCCCTGGAACCTCTGTCCCATCCAACCACCCCTTCTCTCTGTCCCTGACTGCCCCCCAGCACTTCATCCAACCCCTGCTCCTTCCTGACTGCCCCCCAGGACCCTTGCCCCCATTCAACCTCCTTGTACCCTGCCCTCTGACCGCCCCGACCCCTATCCAGCCCTCCACAAGCCACCGAACACCCCCTCCCTGTTCCCTAGCCCCTTATCACACTGTCTGGGGCCAGGACTGGGTCCGCTCTGCCAGCACCGCGACTGGGCCGCAGGACCCGACTCCCCGATCCGGGCTGGAGCCGCTCGGCCGGGACCGCGGCCAGCTCTGCCAGGACCACGACTGGTGTCACAGGACCCGACTCCCCGATCTGGGCTGGAGCCGCTCGGCCGGGACCGGTGCTGCAGGGCCCATGCTGGGCCGGATCTGAGCCGCTCAGCCGGGATCAGCCCGAGCCAGGGGTGCTTGGCTGGGGCCAGGGGGAGCCGCTCAGGTGGAGCCGGACTGGGCCGCGCGCGCTGTCCCCCCCCCCAGCCCAGCTTACCTGCCTGCTGCTTGTTTCAGGCTTCCTGCAAACATTTGATTTGTGGGAAGCAGGGGAGGGGGAGGAGAAGGAGGGCGGAGCGTTCACAGGAGAGGGGGAGGCGAGCTGGGGCCGGGGGCCGGGTGGACAGCTGCCCGAGCCTTTGTTAAATTTAAAAGCTTTTTTAGAACCGGTTGTCCTGGAAAAACCGGTTCTAAAAAGTCTTCTAAATTTAACAACTGGTTCATGCCACCCGGCTGGAGCTCACCACTGGTGGGAGCTGCTAGAGGTGGTGGGAGGCAGGAAATATCTCGGGTGGAGAAAGGAGGGGACAGGATGGACAAACCTGCTGAGACTTGTGTAATGTAGGGTGTGATGGGTTGTCACCCCAGGGTGCAGTCTGGGGGGCTTCTGGGAACCGCTGTGCCCTCTAACCCTCTAGTTGGGCTGGCCCTTCTCACACTGCTTTGCTGGAGATTCAGCCAGCCTCTCCAGGGCCTGTTATCACCCAACACGACAGCAGGTGGCGCCAGGCATCCAACTAAGCTACTTGAGTGCTTTACCTGAGCCACTCAAGGAGAGAGAGAAGACAACAGCCAATTTCCCGGCGATAAGTGTTAGCAAACAGATCAAAGCAGATTACTTAGCAAATAACCAAAAACTCAAACCAAGCCTAACATACTAGATGGATAGAATTTGAATTAGCAATTTCTCACCCTGACTGATGTTACAAGCAGTCCCCCAAGTTTCCATACACAAGGTAGAAATCCCTTTACCCTGGGACCAGCACTTCCCCCAGTTCAGTCTTTGTTCCTCAGGTGCTTCCAGGAGTTCTCTTGTGCAGGGAATGAGGCCAAGAGATGATGTCACACCCACCTTATGTAGCTTTTCCATATGGCGGGAACCCTTTTTTCTAAACTCAGTTCCCAGTCCAGTTTGTGGAAAAATACAGGTACCAAAATGAAGTTCATTGTCATGTGGTCTGGTCACATGTCTTTGTTGCTGAACCATCAGCACTGTCTGGCTTCTTCATTGTTGTACCTGAAAGGCTCGTTGTGGCTGTTACCCAGAGTAAGCACATTTGAAAGACAGATACAGAGTCAATATCCATAACTTCAGATACAAACATGATCCATGTACACAGGTAGGATAATCATATTCAGCAAATTATAACTTTTCCGATGACACCGCACATGACTCATCTTGTACAAAATGGCTCATGTCCTAATCATATTATAATCCTGCCACTATGCTGAATATGGACTGTAGTGTCAGATAGGGCCTAATTTCAAGGCACAGGAGTTGGGAATGGAACTTCCCGTCTTTGTGGAACAGGAAATAACCCTCCAGCCAGGGATGGGAAAACTTCCCAGACTCCCAATGCTGGAGCCTGAACCTACTGACACTTCATTAGTTACCCCCCACCCCCAGTCTTTGTGGCAACTGCAAACGTTATCGGTGATGATTTTACATTCTCTTCCAGGTCATTGATAAGAATGTTAAATAGCAGAGGGCCAAGATCCAATCCTTGTGGGAACCCCCTAGAAGGAAATCCACTCGACCATGGTTCCCTATTTACAATCCCAGTTTTTAATCTATTTAATGTATGCCGTGTGTATTTTGTACCTTTCTAGTCAAAATATTGTGCTGAAGCAACTCATATGCCTACGTATATTACATCAGTACTATTAGCTGCAACCAAACTTTTGATCTCATCCAGTAAGGATATACAGTTAGTTTGATAGGATCTATTGTGTCTACACCTTTTTAATGGGTACTAATTATATTACCCTCCTTTCTTTATTAATGAAATCCAGTATCGGCTGCTCCATTCTCTTGCCCAGTATCGATTTCAGACCGACACACTTGTCATTAGCTGCGTCGTCTCTTTGATAGTTTTTAAATATTGGCACAGCATTAGTTTTATTCCAGTCTTCTGGAATTTCCCAAGTGTTCCAAGTCCTAATTAAAATCAACATTAACAGTCCACCACGCTCCTCCAGCAGGTCTTTCAAAACTCTAGTTATCTGGACTCACTAATTTAAACACATCTAACTTTTAATAGCTGCTGTTTAATGTCCTCGTGAGTTATTGTTGGAATGGAAAGACTGTCAGCGTCAACATCTTATGATATGAGTTACATCATCTGTTTTTCTCCAAATCCAGGAGAGAAATATTTATTGAACACTTTTATCTCTTCTGCATTATTTTGATGATTCTGCCATTTCCATCTAGTAATGTACACTACCATTGTTAGGATTAATTTTGTACTTTTAAAAACTTCCTTCTTATTTTCATTGGTTGATCATTGATTTCTGATTGCTTCCCTTGCCAGCTTTCTACAATTCTGACTTTCTAACTTAGATTCTTTACTATTGACTTCCCCCTTTCTTCCATATGTTTTATTTGGAGAGTGTTGGGATTCCTACCAGAGAGCCACCAGTAGGGTCCAGAGACAGCCCCATTGCCTATATCTATCTCTGGCTAGTAGCTATGTGATAAATGTGAAGACCCTGCTTCCATCTGTCAGCTGGGAGACACAAAGGTTCTCTCTTTCCACCCTCTGATGCCTCCTGGATGCTCTAGGCAAGGTGGGGTGGGACTCTGTTAACATGTGCCTCCCGGAGCTTCCATTTCCCTGGTGCTGCTGTTCCGTGAATAGTGGGGTTGTGAGTGGGGCAGCAGGTACTGAGTGTTGGACTCTTGCTCTTTCAGGGGCCGGTGACCTTCGAGGAGGTGGCTGTGTATTTCACCAAGGAGGAATGGACTCTGCTGGACCCCACTCAGAGAGCCCTCTACAGGGATGTCATGCAGGAGAACTATGAGACGGTGACCTCGCTGGGTAAGGAGTCCTGTCCCCTGGGTTATTAGAAGCTGTGGGGTCTCTAAAGAACCTGAACAGTAATAACTTTATTCATCATCCAAGTTTGACAAGTTTCTTTGTCCTTTTTTCCTTCTCTCCCATACACTAGCAGGCAGCAGGGAGGGAGGAGGTAATGAGAGACGAGGAGGGAACAGAAGAAGCTCCCAAGGTGCCGGGAGGTGGTGCTAGCTGCCAGTAATGGGAAGAAGGAGAGGGGAGTGTGGAGGAAGGGCACCCAGGAAGTGGGCTGGGTGGGTCAGTGGGAGGGAGGAGAGGTTTGGGGATCTAGAGCTATGGGGAGCCCAGACCTTTAACCCTGAATCCCTACCCAAACCTCAGGTAAATCCCAGACTTCAGCATAACCACTCTCACAAAGCCTCAACTTAATATAAGGCCCTGAACTGTAGCAAACGTAGGCTACATTTACTAAAACTAAATAGACCACGGCTGGATCGATCTCAGAGCGTCAATCCCGGCTGTAGTGTCGACCTGCCCTGAATAACCCATTTATCTATGTTCACCTCCTTGCCCCTCACGCATGTTCCAAGCTAATAAGCAATACTCTGATTATGACATCTTACCTCTAGCGAGTATGAAATTGCCCACAAGACGTGAGACTGTGTCATAGATCGTAAAATCAGGTCGGGGTCAAGAAGAGTGAGAGTTTGGAGAGAGTCTTGTCCCCCCTCTCCCCATCTGCAGCAGCCACAAGCTGTCTCCCTCCAGGCTCCTTGGATCTCTGAGCCTGTCCCTCCTGAGGCTGCGTGGCCCAGTTCTTGTTTCTGACCTTCTCCTTTTCCAGAAGAATTAGAGGCTGTTGCTCCTGAATGTTAGTGTGTAATTCCCCAGCCTTCTCCTCCCACTGGGGGAGTTTAATTCTCCTCCCATTACACCAGAGTCACTAGATTTCCTAATTCCCCAAAATGTGCTTTTGCAATGTGACAGTTCTGGGGTAGCGAAGCCTTTGACCTGCCTCCATGGTCTGCTCAAGGAATGGCCCCTCAGGTATCAGGCCTGTAGCCAGCCCCTCTCTATGGGCAGGGACCCACATGCCTCTCCTTTTTGACCAGGGTGTGAGGATTGCAGCTTGTCCTCCACTGTGTTCACTGGACTAACGTCCAGTTCCTGTGCTTTGCTTTCATGTAGCTGTCATGGGGTGATATGGATGGGTCATTAAGGACTGTCTGGGAGTAACCTACATCAATGGACTACCCGACAGAGACAAGGGAATGACTGTTACCCAGGCCGCCCAGAGGATTCAGGGGCCTGGGGTCTTCGGCGGCGTGTCCCCCTTATCCGCTCTGACACCGCAGAGCATTTTCCCCGTGTCCCCCTTACCAGCTCTGATGCCGCAGAGCATTTACCCTGTGTCCCCTGTTCCCCCTCCTGTTTGACTCAGTTTATATAGTAATAGTCTCAGCGATACCTTTGCTTAACCAATCATTGTACTGAAATTTAATTAACCAATCCTAACACATTGAAACATAATTCTCTAACCAATTGTATCCCACTACCCTAATTAACTTACACCTAGCAAAATTAATTGTACAGCAGAGAAAAACAATTAGAGAACCAGACTGATTAACATTGTAAAAGTGGTGGCCATAAAGATAAAACAATACAGAAATGAGGGTTTCACAACCACAAGCACTGAGAAGTGATTTCTTGCCAGACAGGCTGCTGTCAAACTAAGTTTTCTTTATCCATCTTAAGATCTGTTTCTTTATCTGGTGGTGATGGGCACTATCAGGACAGGATCATCTTCCTAACAGCCCAATAGCACCTTATTTCAGTGTGACTGGTTTGGGATGTGAGGATGTGACCCTTCGCTTCCCAGCTTATGGCTGCCCCTGCTGCTTAGCCAAAGGCCTTAGCCTAAGAACAAGGCCTCAGACGGTCACAGTAAGAGAAGGCCCTTACAAATACAGACAGTGATTTTGATTCTCTCTTTTCACACTCCTGTAAGTAGCTAAGTGATACAAAATACACCTAAGTTCTTAAACTATAGGCTTTACAGGCAGGCCTGAATATCTCTGTTCTAACAGTGGGGTCTATCCCTTCCCCCATTCTGTGTCTGTCTTGTGTATTTAAATTGTAAATTCTTCAGGGCATGGGCCATCTACTATTCTCTGTTTGTACTTGTCCTAGCACAATGGGGACCCACTGTTAGTTGGTCCTTAGGCACTAAGGTAATGAATATGATTTATAATCATAATAACTCTCCTGCCACTTTGAGCCAAGGAAGCTGGCCTTGGGATGTTACTTCCTAAAAATGAGCTGGGGGTTAAAACCATGGACTATTCTTTGTGACAAGTATCCCACAAATTCCACTGACCTCCCTTGTTTTCTTTGCCTGCAGTAGGGTTTCCAGTTTCCAAACCTGATGTGATCTCCCAGCTGGAACGAGGGGAAGAGCCATGGGTCCCAGACCTCCAGGGCTCTGAGAAAGAAGTGCTTCAAACAGCTGCCTGCACAGGTGAGGACTTGGTTAAACCAACTCAACAACTGTGTGGGAATGCAGGAAACATTTGGGATGCCCTACAAAGACCCTGTGAGCTCTCCAAGTTCAGGATTGTTCCCTGCAGATGTGGAATCGTTACGGCAGATGTCACTCATGGCTTCCCTCCTATTCTGACTGACAACTGGCAGCAGGTCCCTCCCCAATCTCTCTTTCCCCTGAGTGTTCTCATGAGATGCAGACCAAAACTGATCCCTTCCTCTCTCCTCTGGGGAAGGTTTTGGGGAAAATCAGCTCCTGATAGGTTTGATCTCTCCCCCACATATTTTGGATTGTTCATCCCTTTCCAATCCTCTCTCTGAGATTTTCTTTCTTTCCGGCAAAGGGAGTGACCTGTGTCTGGATTCTCTCTGTCTCCCATCAGGTGATGGGCTGGTGAGTCAGAATGAGGAGGAGAAACCCCATCAGGAAGATGCTGAGCAAGGAGAACCACCTGGGACATTATCAGGAAGATCCAAAGGGAATGTTTCCGGGAGTTATGCACTCCCAGAAAAAACAAAAGCCTGTGAGACTCAGGGGAGGCCAGAGGGAAACTTTAGTAGCCACTCAGACCTTATAACAAGTGACAGAATCAACTTGGAAGAGACACGCTACACATGCCATGAGTGTGGGAAAAGCTTCAATCGGAGCTCTGCCCTCATCTCACATCAGCAAATCCATACCGGAAAAGCGCCCCACACATGCTCAGAGTGCGGGAAAATCTTTAGTCAGCGCTCAGACCTTATCAGACATCAGAGAATCCACACAGGAGAGACGCCCTACACGTGCTCTGAGTGTGGGAAAAGCTTTGGGCAGAGCTCTCAACTTATCACACATCAGAGAATCCACACAGGAGAGGCGCCCTACACGTGCACTGAGTGTGGGAAAAGCTTTAGTCACAGGTCTGCCCTTATCAGACATCATAGAATCCACACAGGAGAGAAGCCCTACACATGCTCTGAGTGCGGGAAAATCTTTAGTCAGAGCTCAGACCTTATCAGACATCAGAGAATCCACACGGGAGAGACGCCCTACACATGCTCTGAGTGTGGGAAAAGCTTTAGTCAGAGGTCTACCCTGAACACACATTGTAGAATCCACACAAGAGAGACGCCCTACACATGCTCAGAGTGTGGAAAAAGCTTCAGGCGGCGCTCTCATCTTATCACACATCAGAGAATCCACACAGGAGAGAAGCCCTACACATGTTCTGAGTGTGGGAAAAGCTTCGGGCGGAGCTCTCAGCTTATCACACATCAGAGAATC